>NC_067245.2:205077704-205380735 GCF_019359855.2 Lolium perenne | reverse complement strand
ACTCTAGCAAAGTTATTAAAGTAGTTCTATTCCTCCTGCACGTGTGTAAAGGTGACAGTGTGTGCACCGTGTTAGTACTTGGTTTATGCTATGATCATGATCTCTTGTAGATTGCGAAGTTAACTATTGCTATGATAATATTGATGTGATCTATTCCTCCTACATATGCATGAAGGTGACAGTGTGCATGCTATGTTAGTACTTGGTTTAGTCTGTTGATCTATCTTACACTATAAGGTTACTTAAATATGAGCATTATTGTGGAGCTTGTTAACTCCGGCATTGAGGGTTCGTGTAATCCTATGCAATGTGTTCATCATCCAACAAAAGTGTAGAGTATGCATTTATCTATTCTGTTATGTGATCAATGTTGAGAGTGTCCACTAGTGAAAGTGTAATCCCTAGGCCTTGTTCCTAAATACTGCTGCGTTACTACGCTTGTTTCTTGTTTACTGCGTTACTGCTGCAATACTACCACCATCAACTACACGCCAGCAAGCTATTTTCTGGCACCGTTGCTACTGCTCATATATATTCATACCACCTGTATTTCACTATCTCTTCGCCGAACTAGTGCACCTATTAGGTGTGTTGGGGACACAAGAGACTTCTTGCTTTGTGGTTGCAGGGTTGCATGAGAGGGATATCTTTGACCTCTTCCTCCCTGAGTTCGATAAACCTTGGGTGATCCACTTAAGGGAAAACTTGCTGCTATTCTACAAACCTCTGCTCTTGGAGGCCCAATGATGTCTACGTTCCCCCTCCTTTCCTGTAGACAGTGTTGGGCCTCCAAGAGCAGAGGTTTGTAGAACAGCAGCAAGTTTTCCCTTAAGTGGATACCCAAGGTTTATCGAACTCAGGGAGGAAGAGGTCAAAGATATCCCTCTCATGCAACCCTGCAACCACAAAGCAAGAAGTCTCTTGTGTCCCCAACACACCAAATAGGTGCACTAGTTCGGCGAAGAGATAGTGAAATACAGGTGGTATAAATATATATGAGCAGTAGCAACGGTGCCAGAAAAGTGCTTGGCGTGTAGTTGATGGTGGTGGTATTGCAGCAGTAGTAACGCAAAGAAAACAAGAAACAAGCGATAGTAACTCAGCGTATTTAGGAACAAGGCCTAGGGATTACACTTTCACTAGTGGACACTCTCAACATTGATCACATAACAGAATAGATAAATGCATACTCTACACTTTTGTTGGATGATGAACACATTGCGTAGGATTACGCGAACCCTCAATGCCGGAGTTAACAAGCTCCACAATAATGCTCATGTTTAAGTAACCTTATAGTGTAAGATAGATCAATAGACTAAACCAAGTACTAGCATAGCATGCACACTGTCACCTTCATGCATATGTAGGAGGAATAGATCACATCAATATTATCATAGCAATAGTTAACTTCGCAATCTACAAGAGATCATGATCATAGCATAAACCAAGTACTAACACGGTGCACACACTGTCACCTTTACACACGTGCAGGAGGAATAGAACTACTTTAATAACTTTGCTAGAGTAGCACATAGAATAGTAGTGATACAAAACTCATATGAATCTCAATCATGTAAAGCAGCTCATGAGATCATTGTATTGAAGTACATAGTAGAGAGATTAACCACATAGCTACCGGTACAGCCCCGAGCCTCGATGGAGAACTACTCCCTCCTCATGGGAGCAGCAGCGGTGATGAAGATGGCGGTGGAGATGGCAGCGGTGTCGATGGAGAAGCCTTCCGGGGGCACTTCCCCGCTCCGGCAGCGTGCCGGAACAGAGACTCCTGTCCCCCAGATCTTGGCTTCGCGATGGCGGCGGCTCTGGAAGGTTTTCGTGGGTTTCGTCAATTGATGTAGGGTTTTCTGATCCAGGGGCTTCTTATAGGCGAAGAGGCGGCGCAGGAAGGTCGAAGGGGGGCCCACACCCTAGGGGGGCGCGCCCCTAGGCCGCGCCGGGGTGTGGTGTGGTGGCCCTGCCTCCCTTCTCTGGCGGTTCTCGTGTGTTCTGGATGCTTCCGGGTAAAATAGGAACCTGGGCGTTGATTTCGTCCGATTCCGAGAATATTTCGTTACTAGGATTTCTGAAACCAAAAACAGCAGAAAACAGTAACTGGCACTTCGGCATCTTGTTAATAGGTTAGTTCCAGAAAATGCACGAATATGACATAAAGTGTGCATAAAACATGTAGATAACATCAATAATGTGGCATGGAACACAAGAAATTATCGATACGTTGGAGACGTATCACCCAACACTGTCTACAGGAAAGGAGGGGGAACGTAGACATCAAGCACTTTTCTGGCGCCGTTGCCGGGGAGGAAAGGTAAAAGGTACTCACACTCCGGACCTCGGCTACCAAGCTATTTTCCGCCATTGTAAGTACTCGAAGCTATTTCCTTTAGATCCTGCAATTGCAACTTTTTGTTTCTTGTTTACACTAGTTAGGCATAATGGAAAACAACAAAAAAATTGGTGAGCTTTTTAGTCTTTTTCCTGATTTAGAATTGTTTGATGCAAAAATTAAAAAACCTATGGAACCTTATTTGCATGCTAGTAGTGATGTTATTAGTATGAATGCAATTACTGCTAATGCTATGGAGAAGTCTAAGCTTGGGGAAGCTGGTTTTCATGATCTTTTTAGTCCCCCAAGCATTGAGGAGAAAATTTTCTTTGATGATACTTTGCCTCCTATTTATGATGATTATAATGATAGTGGTCTTTTAGTGCCGCCTACTATGGAGAGTAAATTTTGTTGTGATTATACTATGCCTCCAACACTTGATGAGAATAATAATGATAGCTACTTTGTTGAATTTGCTCCCACTACAACTAATAAAATTGATTATGCTTATGTGGAGAGTAGTAATAATTTTATGCATGAGACTCATGATAAGAATGCTTTATGTGATGGTTATATTGTTGAGTTTGCTCATGATGCTACTGAAAGTTATTATGAGAGAGGAAAATATGGTTGTAGAAATTTTCATGTTACTAAAACACCTCTCTATGTGCTGAAATTTTTGAAGCTACACTTGTTTTATCTTCCTATGCTTGTTACCTTGCTCTTCATGAACTTGTTTATTTACAAGATTCCTTTTCATAGGAAGCATGTTAGACTTAAATTTGTTTTGAATTTGCCTCTTGATGCTCTCTTTCGCTTCAAATACTATTTCTTGCGAGTGCATCATTAAAACTGCTGAGCCCATCTTAATGGCTATAAAGAAAAGAACTTCTTGGGAGATAACCCATGTGTTATTTTGCTACAGTACTTTGTTTTTATTTTGTGTCTTGGAAGTTGTTTACTACTGTAGCAACCTCTCCTTATCTTAGTTTTGTGTTTTGTTGTGCCAAGTAAAGTCGTTGATAGAAAAGTAAGTACTAGATTTGGATTACTGCGCAGTTCCAGATTTCTTTGCTGTCACGAATCTGGGTCCACCTCCCTGTAGGTAGCTCAGAAAATTAAGCCAATTTACGTGCATGATCCTCAGATATGTACGCAACTTTCATTCAATTTGAGCATTTTCATTTGAGCAAGTCTGGTGCCATTTTAAAATTCGTCAATACGAACTGTTCTGTTTTGACAGATTCTGCCTTTTATTTCGCATTGCCTCTTTTGCTATGTTGGATGAATTTCTTTGATCCACTAATGTCCAGTAGCATTATGCAATGTCCAGAAGTGTTAAGAATGATTGTGTCACCTCTGAATATGTTAATTTTTTTTGTGCACTAACCCTCTAATGAGTTGTTTCGAGTTTGGTGTGGAGGAAGTTTTCAAGGGTCAAGAAAGGAGGATGATATACTATGATCAAGAAGAGTGAAAGCTCTAAGCTTGGGGATGCCCCGGTGGTTCATCCCTGCATATTTCAAGAAGACTCAAGCGTCTAAGCTTGGGGATGCCCAAGGCATCCCCTTCTTCATCGACAAATTATCAGGTTCCTTCTCTTGAAACTATATTTTTATTCGGTCACATCTTATGTGCTTTACTTGGAGCGTCTGTATGCTTTTGTTTTTGTTTGTGTTTGAATAAATGCTTGTGTGGGAGAGAGACACGCTCCGCTGGTTCGTATGAACACATGTGTTCTTAGCTCATAATATTCATGGCGAAGGTTGAAACTGCTTCGTTAAATTATTATATGGTTGGAATTGGAAAATGCTACATGTAGAAATTGGTGTGATGTCTTGAATAATGTGATACTTGGCAATTGTTGTGCTCTTGTTTAAGCTCTTGCATCATATACCTTGCACCCATTAGTGAGGAAATACATAGAGCTTGTTAAAATTTGGGTTTGCATGAGTGGTTTCTCTAGAGTCTAGATATTTTCTAGTAAGATGTTTGAACAACAAGGAAGACGATGTATAGTTTTATAATGCTTGTAATATGTCTTTTATGTGAGTTTTGCTGTACTAGTTCGTGCTTGTGTTTGCTTCAAACAACCTTGCTAGCCTAAACCTTGTATCGAGAGGGAATACTTCTCATGCATCCAAATCCTTGAGCCAAACAACACTATGCCATTTGTGTCCACCATACCTACCTACTACATGGTATTTTCCGCCATTCCAAAGTAAATTGCTTGAGTGCTACCTTTAAAATTCCATCATTCACCTTTGCAATATATAGCTCATGGGACAAATAGCTTAAAAACTATTGTGGTATTGAATATGTAATTATGCACTTTATCTCTTATTAAGTTGCTTGTTGTGCGATAACCATGTTCACTGGGGACGCCATCAACTATTCATTGTTGAATTTCATGTGAGTTGCTATGCATGTCCGTCTTGTCTGAAGTAAGAGAGATCTACCACCCTATGGGTAAGCATGCATATTGTTAGAGAAGAACATTGGGCCGCTAACTAAAGCCATGATCCATGGTGGAAGTTTCAGTTTTGGACATATATCCTCAATCTCATATGAGAAAATTATTAATTGTTGTTACATGCTTATGCATAAAAGAGGAGTCCATTATCTGTTGTCTATGTTGTCCCGGTATGGATGTCTAAGTTGAGAATAATCAATAGCGAGAAATCCAATGCGAGCTTTCTCCTTAGACCTTTGTACAGGCGGCATAGAGGTACCCCTTTGTGACACTTGGTTAAAACATGTGCATTGTGATGATCCGGTAGTCCAAGCTAATTAGGACAAGGTGCGGGCACTATTATTATACTATGCATGAGGCTTGCAACTTGTAAGATATAATTTACATGATACATATGCTTTATTACTACCGTTGACAAAATTGTTTCATGTTTTCAAAATAAAAGCTCTAGCACAAATATAGCAATCGATGCTTTCCTCTTTGAAGGACCATTCTTTTACTTTTATTGTTGAGTCAGTTCACCTATCTTTCTCCACCTCAAGAAGCAAACATTTGTGTGAACTGTGCATTGATTCTTATATACTTGCTTATTGCATTTGTTATATTGCTTTGCATTGACAACTATCCATGAGATATACATGTTACAAGTTGAAAGCAACCGCTGAAACTTAATCTTCCATTGTGTTGCTTCAATGTCTCTACTATGAATTTATTGCTTTATGAGTAACTCTTATGCAAGACTTATTGATGCTTGTCTCGAAAGTACTATTCATGAAAAGTCTTTGCTATATGATTCACTTGTTTACTCATTGCATTTACATTGTTTCGAATCGCTGCATTCATCTCATATGCTTTACAATGGTATGATTAAGATTATGTTGGTAGCATGTCACCTCAGAAATTATCTTTTATCGTTTACCTACTCGAGGACGAGTAGGAACTAAGCTTGGGGATGCTGATACGTCTCCAACGTATCTATAATTTCTGATGTTCCATGCTTGTTTTATGACAATACCAACATGTTTTGTTCACACTTTATATCATTTTCATGCATTTTCCGGAACTAACCTATTAACAAGATGCCACAGTGCCAGTTCCTGTTTCTGCTGTTTTTGGTTCCGAAAGGCTGTTCGGGCAATATTCTCGGAATTGGACGAAATCAACGCCAAACCTCCTATTTTTCCCGGAAGCGTCCAGAACACCGAAGAAGAGTCGGAGAGGGGCCAGGGGGCCACCACACCACATGGCGGCGCGGGCCAGGCCTAGGCCGCACCGGCCTAGGGTGTGGCGCCCCCAGGTGCCCCCCTGCGCCGCCTCTTCGCCTATAAAAGCCCTTTCGACCTAAAAACGCAGTACCAATTGACGAAACTCCAGAAAGACTCCAGGGGCGCCGCCACCGTCGCGAAACTCCAATTCGGGGGACAGAACTCTGTTCCGGCACCCTGCCGGACGGGAATTGCCCCGGAGCCATCTCCACCGCCGTCTTCACCGCCATCTTCACCGCCATCGCTGCTTCCATGATGAGGAGGGAGTAATCCACCTCCGAGGCTGAGGGCTCCGCTGTAGCTATGTGGTTCATCTCTCTCCCATGTACCTCAATACAATAATCTCATGAGCTGCTTTACATGATTGAGATTCATATGAGTTTTGTATCACTATTTATCTATGTGCTACTCTAGCAAAGTTATTAAAGTAGTTCTATTCCTCCTGCACGTGTGTAAAGGTGACAGTGTGTGCACCGTGTTAGTACTTGGTTTATGCTATGATCATGATCTCTTGTAGATTGCGAAGTTAACTATTGCTATGATAATATTGATGTGATCTATTCCTCCTACATATGCATGAAGGTGACAGTGTGCATGCTATGTTAGTACTTGGTTTAGTCTGTTGATCTATCTTACACTATAAGGTTACTTAAATATGAGCATTATTGTGGAGCTTGTTAACTCCGGCATTGAGGGTTCGTGTAATCCTACGCAATGTGTTCATCATCCAACAAAAGTGTAGAGTATGCATTTATCTATTCTGTTATGTGATCAATGTTGAGAGTGTCCACTAGTGAAAGTGTAATCCCTAGGCCTTGTTCCTAAATACTGCTGCGTTACTACTGCTTGTTTCTTGTTTCTTTGCGTTACTACTGCTGCAATACTACCACCATCAACTACACGCCAGCAAGCTATTTTCTGGCACCGTTGCTACTGCTCATATATATTCATACCACCTGTATTTCACTATCTCTTCGCCGAACTAGTGCACCTATTAGGTGTGTTGGGGACACAAGAGACTTCTTGCTTTGTGGTTGCAGGGTTGCATGAGAGGGATATCTTTGACCTCTTCCTCCCTGAGTTCGATAAACCTTGGGTGATCCACTTAAGGGAAAACTTGCTGCTGTTCTACAAACCTCTGCTCTTGGAGGCCCAACACTGTCTACAGGAAAGGAGGGGGAACGTAGACATCAGATACCATTGGCTTTCTCGACTTGGCCATTGGTTTGCGGGTGCCCAACTGACGCAAAGTGCAATTTGATGCCTACTTCTGCGCAGTACTCCTTGAATTCCTTGGTTGTAAAGTTACTGCCATTGTCTGTGACGATGTTGTTGGGTACTCCAAATCGAAAGACGATACCCTTCACGAATTTGACTGCTGATTCTCCATCTGGTGAATTTATCGGCTTTGCTTCTATCCATTTGGTGAATTTATCGATGGCAACCGACATGTACTCGTATCCTCCTGGCGATGCTTTGTGTAACTTTCCCACCATATCGAGTCCCCATTGGGCAAACGGCCAAGACAATGGTATTGGCATCAGCTCTGCCGCTGGAGAGTGGGGTTTTGCGGCAAATCTTTGGCACGCGTCGCAGGTTCGTACTATCTCTTTTGCGTCCTCAATTGTTGACAACCAATAAAATCCAGCCTGAAAGACCTTGGCTACGATAGCTTGACTGCTTGCATGGTGACCACATATTCCTTCGTGTACGTCCTTTAGAATGATTCTTACTTCTTCGGGTGTGACACACCTCTGCAGCACGCCCGAAATACTTCGTTTGTATAGCTCCCCTTTGACCACTGTGAAAGCTTTGGATCGTCGAATAACTCGCCTTGCTTCAACTGGATCTTTGGGTATTTCTTTCCTTAGGATATACGATATGTATGCTTGCATCCATGGAACTTCTACCATCATCACCAGCTCTTGGTCCTCTTCTTCGTCTGGAACTTCTTTGAGGGACGCCGAAGTTTTCTCCTCCCTCGTTTTCTTCTGCGCCTTCTTTGGCTTTGTGGATCTCTCAGCTATTTCTTCCCAAAACACTCCAGGTGGTATTGCAAGGCACTGCGACCCGATGTTTGCAAGAACATCGGCTTCGTCGTTGCTTAGCCTGCTGATGTGATTTACTTCGCATCCATCAAACAGCTTCTCGAGTTCATTGTATACCTCCTTGTATGCCACCATACTGTCGTTGACTGCGTCACATTGGTTCATAACCTGCTGAGCTACCAATTGTGAGTCGCCGAAGATCTTTAGTCGAGTTGCGCCGCAAGCTTTCGCCATCTTCATCCCGTGTATAAGGGCTTCATATTCTGCTTCATTGTTAGATGCGTTTGGGAACGTCATCCGTAGGACGTACTTTAATTTATCGCCTTCAGGTGATATAAGTATCACCCCTGCACCAGCTCCTTCTACTCTCTTGGATCCATCGAAGTTCATGGTCCAGGTTCTCGATAAATCTGGGGGTCCTGTATTTTGTAGTTCCATCCACTCTGCAATGAAATCTGGCAAAATTTGCGACTTGATTGCTTTTCTTTTTTCATACGTGATGTCCCGAGGAGAGAGTTCTATTCCCCAAAGGGAGACACGTCCTGTGGCTTCTGGATTGTTCAGTATATGCGATAGAGGTGCTTCATTGACCACTATGATCAGGTGTGCCGAAAAATAGTAGCGCAATTTTCTTGCTGTCATGAATACTCCATATGCTAATTTCTGGTACTGCGGGTACCACTGTTTTGAAGGAGATAAGACTTCACTAATAAAATATACCGGCCTTTGCACTCCATGGAGCTTTCCTTCTTCTTCTCTTTCAACGACTAGCACCGTGCTAACCACCTGGGGTGTGGCTGCGATGTATAGCAGGAGAGGTTCCTTCTCTTTCGGCGCCACCAAGATAGGTGGTGTCAAAATTGTACGCTTCAAATCCTCGAAGGCTCTATCAGCTTCTTCGTTCCACTGGAATTTCTCCCCTTGCTTGATTAGAGCATAGAACGGTAATGCTTTTTCTCCCAGCCTGGCGACAAATCTGCTTAAAGCTGCGACTCACCCCGTTAGCTGCTGTATTTCTTTCAACTTTGTTGGCTTCCTCATCGTTACGATAGCTTGTATTTTATCGGGATTTGCTTCAATCCCTCTTGCTGAAACTAGAAATCCAAGAAGTTCTCCTGCTGGGACGCCGAAGGAACACTTCGTCGGGTTCAATTTGAGGCAGAATTTATCGAGGTTGTCGAAAGTTTCTTTCAAATCCTCGATTAGCGTTGTCCCCTTCTTTGATGTTATGACGACATCATCGATGTACACTTGTACATTTTTCCCAATCTGTGTCATCAAGCACTTCTGCATCATCCTCTGGTAAGTTGCTCCCGCGTTTTTCAGACCAAAGGGCATTGTTCTGTAGCAAAACACGCCGTAAGGTGTGATGAACACTGTTTTGACTTCATCTTCTTCTTTCAATCTGATCTGGTTATAACTAGAATATGCGTCCAAAAAGGAAAGACGTTCACATCCTGCCGTGGATTCGATAATTTGGTCGATCCTCGGGAGGGGAAAGTGATCCTTTGGACAATGTTTGTTGAGACACGTAAAGTCGACGCACATGCGAAGGACTTTAGTGTTTTTCTTCGGCACCAACACTGGGTTTGCTACCCATGTGGCCTCTGTATGCAACTCTTTTATAAAACCAGCTTCTCGTAATCGGTCTATTTCTGATAGCATAGCTTTGCGGTTTGGCTCCGAAAAACGCCGCAAAGGTTGTTTGATTGGCCTCGCTAGTGGATCCAGATTTAGGTGGTGCTCGGCAAGTTCCCTGGGTACTCCTGGCATGTCAGCTGGACACCATGCGAAGATTCTCCAGTTCTCACGGAGGAACTCGACGAACGCGCTTTCCTATGTGAGGTCCATATCTTTTGCGATGGACGTCGTTTTCGTCGGGTCTGTCGGGTGAATCTGCACCTCCTTAGAATTTTTCTCAGTGTTGAAAGTCGATTCTTTATTTGGCCTTCCAACATCTGGTAGCACATCGTAGTCAGTCGTGAGTCTTGATGCCATATACTCTGCTTGCATCCCGAAAGTTTCTGACAGTCGATGAAAATCCTTATCACACTTATCGGCTAGGGCAAAGCTTCCTTTAACTGTGATTGGTCCCTTAGGTCCAGGCATTCTCCACAACAGGTACGTGTAATGTGGTACCGCCATAAACCTAGCGTATGCTGGTCGTCCCAACAAAGCGTGATACTGTGATGGGAAATCTACGACTTCAAACTCCAGCTTCTCGATTCTGTAGTTTTCTCGGGTCCCAAACTGAACGTCGAGATTAATCTTCCCCAACGGGTAACTTGGCTTCTCTGGTGTGATACCGTGGAACCTCGTGTCTGTTGGTTTCAGGTTTGCTAAGGATATGTTCATATTCCTTAATGTATCTGCATACATAAGGTTTAAACTACTGCCGCCGTCTATGAACACTCGAGATACGTCAAATCCTGCAATTACTGCTGGTAAGATGAGTGCTGATTGCCCTGGTCGAGGAACTTGTTGTGGATGATCCGCGATTGTGAAGCCAATATCTTGTCCTGACCAATTAAGATACTCGACTGTTGGTGGAGGCATCTTCTCTGCCATGAACACCTGTCGCGAGATTACTTTCTGAGCTCTATTGGATGGCCTGCCTTTCTGAATCATCGAGACCGCTCCATTAGAATTTGGATCTACATAAGGTGGTGGTGCAGGTGCTGCCGCAATTCAGAGCTGGTGTCGATTATCGTCCGTAATTGCGGGAGGGGGTGGTAGGTGAATCTCACTCCTGGGTTCTCGAGGATTTCTATGTGCTGCCTGAGCATTGGCATGCCCTGCCCACCTTAGCATTGCCTGGAAATTTCGACAATCCTTCTGCAGATGTCCTGACTGTCTCTTTCCGTTGCTATCGAGGAAAAAATGCATCTGACACGGCCCGTTCATCATCTCTTCGGGAGACACGAAAGGCCTCTGAAACCTTGGCCCGCTATTTTGCCTATTATTTCGAGAGTCATCTCTATTGTCGCCTCGTTGCTCATTGCTTCTCCGGTAATCATCTCTGTTGTTTCCTCCGGCGCTTGCTCGGAAGCCAGCCGAGATTTGTCCTGGAGCATCGTAGCTCGAGTACTGTCGAGGAAATCGTCGCCTTGGTTGATAATTTCGACCGCGGTCTTCCTCTGGCGACCTATGCCGTTTGTTGTGAACAGCATCTTCTCCATCTGCCCATCTGTTTGCTATTTCCATTAGTGCAGATACTGTCTTTGGATTGGTCCTCCCCAAGTCCTCGACAAAATCTCCACGCCTGATTCCTGCGACAAACGCATCTATTGCTCTCTCATCAGATATGTTTTCTGCCGAGTTTTTAATGATATTCCACCTTTGGATGTACTTTCTCATTGGCTCGTCTGGCTTTTGTCGACACGCCCTCAGTTCCTCTAATGACGCAGGTTTTTTGCATGTGGACCGGAAGTTCTTGACGAACACGTCCTCGAAGCTATCCCAGCTGTCGATAGATCCTGGAGGAAGTTTCTTTATCCAAGATCGCGCGGCTCCACTTAAATGCACCTGGATGCTTTGCATAGCTGTTGCTCTAGTTCCTCCTGTGAGCTTCACTGTCTCGAGATAATCAACTAGCCAATCCTCTGGATCTTGAAGGCCGTCGAATTTCTTGAAGTTATCAGGCAACTTGAATCCCGAAGGGACTCGAGTTTTTCGGACTCTTCTCGTGAAGCATGGTAGTCCGCACATGTCCTCGTCGTTTAGCTCTGGGGAATGCCGATGTTCCCTTCTGCTTTGTCGCGCTCTGTCGACCCTTGCTTGTGCTGCCGTGTCCCTTGCTCCACTTGGTCCTTCGGGAGCTGCTGTTGTTGCTGCCGCAGGTCGTGGACTATTTTGCCTTGCTGCTCCTTCGGGAGGTGTTGATGCAAACGCCGTTCCCATGGCTCCAACTCCTGCCATTGCCATGTTATACAATGCTTCCCTTGGATCTCCTGGGGGTGGCCTGGATGCAAGGATGAAAGCTTGTGTCGCCATATACCCAGCTTCTGGTGTCTTAGGGATGATGTTCCCTCTCGTGTGTATCAACATAAAAGACATGTCGAGGTTTTGAACCAAGTGCTCTCTTTCTCCTTCAGGTACGTTTTGTAACCTTGATCTTGCTCTGTTCCGAGCTTCCCTGTGGCTATCGCCCGAAGTTCTAGATTGTCGACTCAGCTCTGCCCTTCGCCTACTTGATGCAGAGGCTGCCTCCCTTCTTCTGTTTAAAGCAGCTGTTTGTTTTTCCAATTCCCTTGCAGCTCGTGCAAGCCTATATTGATATGCTTGTAACTCTTCTGGCGTGGCTGTGGTAGCCATTGGTTCTGAACCATCCATAGCTCTTGCGGCTCTATCCCATGCTGCTTGCGGAAGTTGAACTCTGTCTCGCGGCTGTGACCCGATATATTTGTTGCCTAGGCCACGTCGCAAATCAGAGGGATCAACGTATGGATTTCCCAAATCGTCGAAAGCCTCCGATGTTTCCTCCTGATCATGGCTTGGCTCTCCGATGATATAAATCTGATGATATTTTGCATTCAGATCTATGCTAGATTTGGTGACACCATCATGAAGATTGGTGAAGACCTTGCCCACTGTAGTGGATTTGTCGATGAAGTTGAAGCTGTCGACACTGCTCGAGCCATCGCTTATATAGGAGTCCGCAGATGACTCAAGCGACATGTCATTGAAGATCTTAGCGAGCTTTTCTCTTGCCCTAGTGCTGATGAAGCGTGACGACGAAGTTTCTTCTTCTCCTGACTCGATTGACGATGTTGAGCTTGAAAAATCGGAATCGACCGCCGAAAATCCCGACGAGATCGGAACTTCGAGACGATACGTTCCCTCTTTCTCGACTCGAAAGTGGAATCTTCCGAACGTCATCTCCATAGGCTCCGCCAGATACGCATATGCATCCAAACGGGAGGGTGGGTGAGGCACAAAATCGACAAGACCAGTTGCGATCTGTTTACCTCGATCCATTGCGTTGCTTGCAGTTGACGAAGTTGATGATTTTGCGATTGATGAAGTCGACGATCTTAAACGTGCCATCGAGACCAGATCCTTGACGCCTCTAATTCCCACAGACGGCGCCAATTGACAAGGGATTAACTTGTCAATGCCTACGGGTTGTAGACTAGGGTTTCGTTGGAAGTAGAGGGCAAGTAGATCTCGAAGGTTTCAGCCGAAAAGTACTCGACGATTATGAAAACTAGGGTTTGAGAGACAATGATTCGATGCTTTCTTTGTCCCTCGACTCCCCCTTATATAGGAGGTGGAGCTGAGGGATTCGTGTTGTACAAGTTACAGAGTTTGGAAAGGTTTACAACTCATCCCGCCAAATTACAAACACCACCTCTATTATAATTCTAACTTTCCTTAATATCAACTTGGGCTTCCGAATCTTCATACTCTTCGGGTCATGGGCCTTCAGTAAACCCAGGGTACTATCTTCGGCAGGCCCACTGGGGATGCCTATGTCAGGCGGTGAAGCCTAAGAATGAGAGACCTTGCTCTGATACCAATTGAAAGGACACGGATGTCGCCTAGAGGGGGGGGGGTGAATAGGCGGTTTAAAACTTTTACGAGATGGGCTTAACAAATGCGGAATAAAACTAGCGTTTACTTTGTCAAGCCCAAAGCCTATATACTATGGTTCACCTATGTGCACCAACAACTTATGCTAAGAAATACAAGCAACTTATGTGATAGCAAGATATATAAATTCAAGCACGATGGCTATCACAAAGTAAAGTGCATAAGTAAGGAGCTCGAGTATAGAGATAACCGAGGCATGCGGGAGACGACGATGTAGCCCGAAGTTCACACTCTTGCGAGTGCTACTCTCCGTTGGAGCGGTGTGGAGGACAAGTCACTCCAAAAGCACGAGGGCCACCGTATTCTCCTCGAGAATTCCCACCAAGAGGGATGTCCTCGAACCACTATGTAACCTTAGGGAGGTTACCGAACCCGCACAAAGCTTGGGGCTATCTCCACAACTTAATTGGAGGCTCTCAACAAATTGCCACAAAGGCCTTGCCCTTGAAGAATCTCCACAACTTAATTGGAGTCCCCAAGAACACCACTAAGATGCCACAAAGGCCTTGCCCTTGAAGATTCTCCACAACTTAATTGGAGTCCCCAAGAACACCACAAAGATGCCACAAAGGCCTAGAATCCATCTAGGGTTCCAAGAACCCAAGAGTAACAACCTTCTTGTTTTCACTTCCACGAATAACCGTGGAGAACTCAAATCGATGCACCAAATGCAATGGCAAGAACACCACAAAGATGCTCAAGTACTTCTCTCTCAAATTCCAACAAAGCTACAAAAGCTATTGGGGGAATAAGAGAGGAAAAACAAAATAAGAGGAGGAACACCAAATTTCTCCAAGATCTAGATCTAGTGGATTCCCCTCACAAAGAGAGGGATTTGATTGGTCAAGATGTAGATCTAGATCTCCTCTCTCTTTCCCCTCAAGAATATGCAAGAATCATGGGAGGAATCAAGAACTAGGGCAAGCTTTGAAGTACAACAATGGAGGGGAGAGAGAGAAAGTGAACCAACCAGCCCAAGGAGGAAGAAGGCGGTCTTATATACCCCCTCCCAACGAAATATGACCGTTTGGGATCTCTCAGGCCGGAAAATCCGCCCCCGGGCCGGATTATCCGCCCCCCGAAAATCGCCCCTGGACTGGGCTGGATATTTGGCCGGATATTTGCCCAGAATTGGTCATTCGGGCCGGATTATCCGCCCCCCCCCCCCCCCAGAAAACTGCAGAAACACCAAAACTAAAACGGGCATAACTTTAGCATCCGGACTCCGATTTTGATGATCTTGGGCTTGTTTTGAAGCTAGGAACAAGCTCTACAAGATCATGCAGGAAACCATCATAGTCCAACAAGGGAGGATAGAAACAAATGATGAAAGGTTTGACTTATCTAAAAAAGACATACCGGTAAAACCTCCAATCTCGAAAATGCAACAAGTTGCCCATGCAAAAAAACCATTCTCAATGAACTAGAGCTTGTCATGAGAATAAGCACAAGCTCTAAAACATCACATGGATAAGATCCAAATAAAACCAAGAAAGATGATGAACCAAACTCGAAAACGCAACAAGTGATCTATGCGAAATCCGTTTTCGATGAACTAGAGCTTGTCATGAGAATAAGCACAAGCTCTAAAACATCACATGGATAAGGTCCAAATAACAACCAAGAAAGTTGATGCAATGATGCAAAGGTTTGAGCTCTCTCCGAATGATACGATCGAGTTACTCACTCGAGAGCCCTCTTGATAGTACGGCAACTAAACTATAAACCGGTCTCCAACTACACTATGAGACCGGTGAGAAAGAAACCCTATCAAGAGCAAACCTTATACTTGCGCATTCCACTTGAGCTCGATGATGATGATCTTGACCTCAACAAGATGGAACGCCTTTCTTGCTTGTGCTTGCTTGACGAAGTCTTGTGGATTGCTCCCCCATAATCCACCATGGGAGAGCTTCTTCTTTGGTGCATCTTCACATAACCATGACCACCATGTGGATTGCTCCCCCATAATCCACCATGGGATAGCTTCTTCTTCGGCGCATCTTCATATATCCATGATCACCATATGGATGGCAAGACTCAAGCAAAGGATCTCTTCGAGATGGCTCATCTTGAACTTGCACTTCATTTCTCCATGGCAAGCTTCAAGCTTATGAACTCTTCGAGTTGGCTCATCTTGAACTTGCACTTCATTTCTTCATTGCTCATCATGTTTATGTCTTGAAGTATCTTGAGGGCTCACTTCATCTTCATCTTCAAGACAGACTAGACACTTGATATTCTTCATCAAATTCTTCTTATTGCAACCTTGAAGCCAACATATGGTTCAAGAATTGCCTATGGACAACTCCTACAAATATAACTCAATGCAAGCATTAGTCCATAGGGATTGTCATTAAATACCAAAACCACACATGGGGGCTCCATGCACTTTCAGCTTCTTCTAGCACATACCTGGAATATGATCCATCTTCGTCGTACTACGGAGGTGCTACTTCATGGGCACCATGGGATTGAACTCCACTTAGGCCAAAAGCCTAAGCTTGTGGGGAGGTATACCAGAATCACTCTTTCTTTGCATATTATGGTTGCTGGATACTTGTATATACTTGTTTAGTTTCTTTCAGTGGTTTTCTAATGAGAGGGAGATGATATTTGGGGAAGTGCTGCCTGAAAACAGATTCTGGACTGTTACCGAAAATATTCTCAAAAATAGCCAGAACGATATTTTGCGAAGCCAATTTTTGTGCATGTTCCCCAGGTTGTTATCTAACTTTAATTAGTTGAACACTTTTCGATTTGAGCAGTTGAAGAATTTATTAAAATTCGAGTACTGTACTGCTGTCAAGTTTGACGAATTTCTGCTGCTTTGTGTTTATGTGACTCTTCTAGTTTCCATTTTCTTGTTTTTGCTTTGTTTCTTTCCTAAAACACAAAAAGACCAAAAATATTTCTGTTGTTTCTCTTCACCATTTGCTTGTTTTGGTTTCTTGCTTTTATTTTGTTTAATTGCGATCGTTGGTTTGCTATAAGAAAATCCAAAAAGATTTTGCTTTGTTTGCTTGTTTCCTTTTGTTCTTGTTCTCAAATTCAAAAACACCAAAAATATTTGCTGTTCTTCTTTGGTTTTGTAAAGTTCATTTTGAGTTCAATGGTCTTCGGTGGCTGGAGCGTGGTTTTCATTTCATATTATCCAAGCTACACAAGTGAAAGGCAATAATGACGATCTACGACAATTCGAATGTGGTGAGAGAGTGGTATGAACTCTATTTGTTTTCATTTTTGTACATATACTCATCAATGTGAGCATGCTTAGTTGTTTCATGTGAGGTATATGTCATTTAAGAAAGTCTAGTAGTTCATGATCTCTCATGTTTAGCTCCAATTTATTAATATGAGTAGCATGTCATGGATGTTTGCTTGCATTGTTTTATTCATAAGTAGGTATGACATTGTGATATCCTCCTCTGAATAATTCATTTGCATCGACTTGGCACATGCTCACGCATGCATATGACTGAACAAAAGTCAATTAAGCCTCGATGATTTATATTGCTTCAGAGTTCTTGTATCACTTTTATGCCTCCGTTAATTTATTTTGCCGCAAGCATGATTATGACAGTGACTGCTCTCTTGATTTGTCGCTCCCCAGTCTATTGCTAGCCTTAACTTGTACTGAGCGGGAACGCTGCTCGTGCTTCCAAACCCCCGAAAACCAAGTTGTTCCAAAGTGTCCACCATAAATACCTATGCATGGCATTTCAAACCATTCCAAGTAAATTCTCATGCGCTACCTTTAAAACCTTCAAAATGCTTCTCAATTTGTGTTTATGTTTCATAGCTCATGAGGAAGTATGTGGTGTTTATCTTTCAACCTTGTCATTTACTCTTGACGGACTCTCATTATGGACTAGTGGCACATCCGCTTATCCAATAATTTTGCAAAAAGAGCTGGCAATGGGGTTCCCAGCCCCGATTAATCAAACTTCATTAATAATTCTCTTCACATGTTTTGCTCTGATTCATTAGTAAGCAACTTAATTTTGCAAATAGACACTCCTCCATGGTATGTGATTGATGGAAGGCACCCGAGGATTCGGTTAGCCAGGGCTTGAGTAAGCAAAGGTTGGGGGGAGTGTCGCTCATAATAAAACTAAAATACGTGTGTAAACAAAAGAGAAGAGGGATGATCTACCTTGCTGGTAGAGATAACGTCCTTCATGGGAGCCGCTCTTGAAGTCCGGTTGGCGAGGTACTTGGTGTACCCATTACCATTCGTTGACAACAACAAACACCTCTCAAAATAATTTTACTCCTGTTTTAAAAATGAAAAGCTCTAGCGCATGTTAATCCCTGCTTCCCTCTGCGAAGGGTAAATCTTTTACTTTTATGTTGTGTCTCCATCCTTTCTTTGAGCACTATCTTGAGAGCACAACTGTCATTCTTAGTATAATATGCTTGTCCCAAAATATGATTGATTGCGGTATAACTTTGATGCTTTTATCTTTGACAATCACTATTTCTAGTCTTTCTATGAACTTCAGAGGTGCCTGGGCATTTATGTTTTGCTGATCAAATATGGGCAAGCGAGATACCACTTTATCATTCTCTTTTATGAACATTGCAATCCTGCTTATAGACATGATTCATGATGCTTATTATTAATTGTTGGTACCTTTCCATGATTGACATAGCTGTTAGATGATCTTATTTGCATGTACCTTATTATGAATTGCCTAAGTGTTAGCCATATCATGAGAATATTTACATCATATGAGCAAATGTGTTCGTGAAAGTTCTTTTATCGCACTCAGTTGTTAACTGAATTGCTTGAGGACAAGCAATAAGCTAAGCTTGGGGGGAGTTGATACGTCCAAAACGTATCTACTTTCCCGAACACTTTTGCTATTGTTTTGCCTCTAATTTGTGTGTTTTGGATACAACTAACACGGACTAACGCTGTTTTCAGCAGAATTGCTCTGGTGTCTTGTTTTTGTGCAGAAATTCAACTTTCAGGAAAATCCTCGGAATTTATATCAATGGGCCTATTTTACAAGAATACTCAGGGAGCCAGAAGGGCAAGCCAGGTGGAGGCCCGAGGGCCCCACACACCAGGCCGGCGCGGCCCAGGGGGGGCGCGCCGCCCTAGTGTGTGGCCCCCTCGGCTGGCCTCCGACGCCCCCCTCTGGACTACTTAAGGGGTTCGATCTAAAAATCGCGAGAAAGAAGTCGAAGTCGCCAGAAACCCTTCAGAACGCCGCCACATCGCGAAACTCCGTCTCGGGGGCCAGAAGTCTCTGTTCTGGCACTCCGCCGGGACGGGGAATTGGAGGAGATCATCGCCATCATCATCACCGATGCCTCTCCATCGACCAGCCATGTTTCCCCCATCCATGTGTGAGTAATTCCCCCGCTGTAGGCTGAAGGGGATGGTAGGGATTGGATGAGATTGGTCATGTAATAGCATAAGATCGTTAGGGCATAGTGCCTAGTGTCCGTAATTGGTACTTTGATGATATTGTTGCAACTTGTTATGCTTAATGCTTGTCACTAGGGCCCGAGTGCCATGATCTCAGATCTGAACATGTTATTGTTTCATCATGATATGCATTGTTTTATGATCTTACCTGCAAGTTGTATACACATGTCGCTGTCCGGAACCAAAGGCCCCGAAGTGACAGAAATCGGGACAACCGGAGGGGATGGCAGTGATGTGAGGATCACATGTGTTCACGGAGTGTTAATGCTTTGCTCCGGTACTCTATTAAAAGGAGTACCTTAATATCCAGTAGATTCCCTAGAGGCCCGGCTGCCACCGGCTGGTAGGACAAAAGATGTTGTGCAAGTTTCTCATTGCGAGCACGTACGACTATATATGGAACACATGCCTATTGATTGCTTTGTACTTGGACACCGTTTTATTATTATCTGCAAATGCCCTGCTTTGATTGTTACATGAGTTTCTCTCATCCATGCAACGCCCGTTATCCATCCCGTGCCTACAGTATTTTAATCCTGCTGTTTACTAAAATCACTACTGCCATCTTTGTTACTCTCGTCTTTGTTATTTCACTACTCATCGCTATAAAATCATTATCGATACACTCTTGCGAGCAAGTCTGTTTCCAGGTGCAGCTGAATTGACAACTCCGCTGTTAAGGCTTTCAAGTATTCTTTGTCTCCCCTTGTGTCGAATCAATAAATTGGGTTTTACTACCCGCGAAGACTGCTGCGATCCCCTATACTTGTGGGTTATCACTAAGCAAGTTAAAATCTCCTTCTATAATGATAGGGTACGGATTGTCCTTGGCTAGATTTACCAACTCGCGAAGAAATGCGGGTTTATCAGCATCCTAGGCAGCCCCATAGATGGAAACCAATCTCCATTAGAAGTTACCAGACTTATTTTGAATGTGGAGTTTGATATGAAAATCACCACCGGAATTATCTAAAATCTCCATAGTCGAAGTTCGGACCCCAACTAATAGGCCTCCAGAACGACCCTGAGGCGGGCGAGATATCCAAGCAAAGTCCTCCCCGCCTGAAAGGAGATTTAGAAAACTTGTTGAATAATTCGGTTTGCCCATCTTGGAGATAGCAACAAAATCTAAATTATGTTCCCTAATACTTTTAGAAATATGTAAGTGTTTAGCCAAGTCTTTGAGACCTCTTCTATTCTTAAATATGCCATTCATTTTGAACCAATAGGAGATTTAGTCACTTTGGCCTTTTTATTAGGCCAGCCATTACGTTTAATAGAGTAAAATCTGGATTTCCGTGCAGCGACTTGTAGTTCAATACATGAACCCAACGCTACGTCATCCAGACCAACTTTCGACACCTATCCTAGCTACTAGATGTGTGAGTAGCTTAGATGTGTGAGTATCTGACCATCTAAGACGGCATACACTTCCTCATCATCATCCTCGGATAGAGAGGTATCCGACTTGCTCTAAATCGTAGGAGTATATTTGAGTCTATCAAACTCCATACGTGTAAGTGCATTAGCCGAAACTGAAATAGAATTAATAGAACTACCCAACGAGAAACCCACATTATTTAGCTTGGAAGAAATTAGTGGTGTTGGGAAAGTTAAAAATGACTTAGTACACTTATCAATACCTGAGAAGTCAAGGTTCGACGCAGCCTTGCGTCGCATGGCCTTGGCCATCGAATCCTTGTCCGTAGTCACCGCCCCATCGAGACCAACACCATGACGAGTACTGCGTCGCAAAGGTGTGCAACCTACAGCTGTGGTAGGCCGCGCCGGTGCTGCAGCCCTAGGGGAGGAGTGTGTCGAGGAAGATCCTCCCCTTGGTGCCACCCCTAGCTACACCCCCGAAACTCCCATGCTCGATGAAGAAGGCAGTGTCCGCCGCCCAATCTCGTCTGACGCCACCATGGCCGCTGGAGGGGGTGTAGATGACGAAGTTAACCTCCCATAGCCTTGTCGATGGCGAAGCCACCATCCCCCTCCAGCCTAAACTGCCGTGGTCCGGCTGAAGGAGCAGCTTCAGCAGCTATCGGTGCCGCCGGATGGGGTGGAGTCAGGTCCACCACCCGGCTGGCACCGCCCAGGGCCCCGGCCGGCGTAGGAGCAGAGCATCCGCCGGCACTAACCGAGGGGGCAAGGTGGAAGAAGCGCCCCCTCCACCCCGATCGACCGCGGTGGTGGAAGCCCCCACCTCCTCATCCGCCCGAGTAAGAGAAGATCGCGGGAACACGGGCTCCCGAGGGGGAGTGGGTGAGGAAGACCCCCGGCCAGCCGTGTCACCACCGCCCCGTCGCAACACGACAACAACGTCATTTTTTGTGTGCGACAGGGAAGACGGCGGAGCCATAACCGCCGAAGAAGTCGCAGCTCATTTAGATGCCATGGGTGAGATGCGACCGATAGTCGAAACCCTCCCTCGCGCCGGTCTATTGGAGCGAGAGTGCTCCACCGCCACTGCATCAAGAGCCATGCGCAGGGCCTCTACGGAGACACGGTGAGAAGCTAAAGAAGAAGACCGTCCCTCCAACGAAGGGCTAATTTCATGCAGCTTCTTCACCACCTCAATAGCATTGGGAGTCTGCGAATTCGGATTAAAAGGCGTAACTGCAATAAGCGATGCCACTGTATTCGATGTGCCGGGTGCCGCGGTGCTAGGGCCCGCCTGCTGCAGCTGAGAGGACTCGGTGCCAAATGGTCTCGACCTAGAATCTGGAGTGTCCATTGCATCATCACCGCCATCAGCCGCACCATGCCCTCCATCATCAGGATCATCCCTCTTTACCCAAATCAAGGGTACAAAATCTGGCTTTGGCGCATAATCAGTTGGCTCCCTGCGGAAGCGGAACTCGGAGGCCTTGAACTTGACCACAACATCAACTTTGGCAATGGGTCATGCCTCATCAGATGGATCTCCAAGGACCCCTGCCTATAACATAGCTACCTGAATCCAGACAACCGCCCTGCGCCTCAGACTAGTCAGATCGACGTCCACAGTTTTTCCCACAAGAGATCCAACTGCCCACAACCCTAGGAAGTGCCGAAGAGTATGAGGCACTCCCTCCACGCGCAGCCACACCTTTTCTAGCTCTACCTTATGGGGCACCTCCGCTGTCCTCCACGCAGAAATAGAAATGGAGGAGCTGAAAGATGGCACCCCCACCTGAATACCATCCACTCTTCCAAGGTCATCGAAAGAAGGACTGAAACCAAGAACTGCCTTTCTACATGACGAACCGCCTCCCACTTCCAATTCGGACAGTCTGAACAACGACGAGCCACCTGTCTAGCAATCACATCCGCTGGAACCACATCACCAGTGACCGTAACAAGCACGATAGGAGACAAACTCCAAGAGACCAGACCCAGACACAAAGACGGATGGCCTCGGCCTCTTCAAAACAGGACAACGAACTCTGAGGTGAGCCTTCTTGTCGCAAATGTAGCAATAATGTTTCACCTTGCAGTCCTTCGCCGCATGAGAATTATCTGAACGTTTCCAACACCAAACACCTTAGTTGGATTTGGCAGCTCTATTTGTATCCCCCTCCCTCCAAAATAACCCCTGTAGGTGGAGCGACAGGCTAACCCTGCTGCTGCGGTGGCAAAGACGGCATCGGTGGCTGAGGTGGTGTAGCATAAACATTCTGCAAGGCCATCGACTGGCCAGGAAGTTGCTGAAACTAAGAATTGTAGTACCCCTGCTCATATCCAGACGGAGCGTAAGGAAACTAATACATATGATGCTGACTCTGCAATGGTGTCATTGAACCCGGGGAGAAAAACCATGTTGCTGTGAAGGAGCTTGTCCGAAATCTTGGACCCCGGCAGCATGCGCAACGGCCTCGTGGGCAGCTGGAGGCTGAGTAGTCTTCTTCTTCTTGTTCATGTGCTTTGGAGCAGCCCTCTGAACCTGCATCGGCACCGACTGCACTTGCGCCACCGAGCCCGCTTGAAGATGACCAGTCGGAGGTGGAAAGAAAGGCCACGACGGAGCCACCGCTCCGATGGATTGGGTGACCGGGCCACGTATTAGCTGAAGGCAGCGACAGGGGCGGTTGGCCGCATCAACCCCCGGGCTTGCTGACCACCGAACGGCAGTCTCAGCGGCACTCCCCCTGGGCAAAGGGGGACGGATGCTCCCGACCTGGCTGGCCAGGGTGGGGGTATAGCAACGCTGCGGCGGAGGGCCGCCATGTGGCTGTTGTCCCGCCATCGGTCTCCGCGGCCTGGTTGCGACCTCCACGTAGGACAGCCGACGTAGCGGACTCCACCCCCGTCGAAGGGTCGACGCGGTCGCCTGACCGGGAGCTTGCCGCGAAGGAGGAGACGAGAACCTTGGCAGTGAGGAAGTAGGCGCAGCCGTCAGCACATAACTTGGTGAAGACGGCGTGGAGATCCTGCACGGCGATGAAGGAGACCTTGGCGACAACGGCGACGCCGCGCTTGTCGGAAACCGCGACGGAGACCTGGGTGAAGGAGACCTTGGCGTCGGCGATGACGTTGAGGTTCCGGGCGGAGACGAAGAGGAAGCAGGAGGCATCAACGACGATGTGCTCGGCGGAGGTTGCGGCGAAGACCCTGGCAGTGCGATCGAAGAGGTCGAGGGAGCATGCGATGGGGCGGACGTGATCGCATGCTCCCGAACAACCCTAGAATGGCCTTCTCAGAGATGCCGCACGCGGTGGGCCAGGCCAGCCTAGGAAAACGTCATCCAGGGCCCACCTCCATGCAACATCGTTTGAATCCATGCCTTGGAGTACGCCGCCGAAGGCTACGATGATGACGACGTGCCCGGCGAGTGCGCCGCCATCGCGACAACCTGCCCGAGCACCGCCGGTGGTGTCACCCAGCGTGACGACACTGGCCCCCTCCAGATCCCTGCTCGCGGTTTCTTCGGCATTGGATTACCAACCTTCGGTGGTGGAAGTTTCGCCATCGCAGAAGTCGGCGACCACGGACCTCCACCCTCCTTCGATGCATCCTCGCCGGACCTGCAAGCACTAGAAAGAACATTAACATTACCTGAGCTCGGTGGAGAAGAGACCTCCCAAAATATTGATGCCGACGTGGGGAAGACAATGTCCGACCAAAATTCCTGGGCGAGTTCTTCATCGGACCTTCCCCCTCGTCTGACCACCGAAGAATCGAGCCACGTCGACGGAGATTCGGGGACGTCCTCCGCCACCGCAAAAGGGACCTCGGACTCACACGAGTCATCATTGTCGACGTCCTCGATGAGGATCTCTAACCTTGACCCGACGGAAGATGGGTTGTCCACGACCGACCCCCCCCCCCCCCGATCCACAGACCTCCGGGCGGGAGCGTCAACCTCCGGCGGCGGCCGCGGCTGCCACCGCGCCCACTAACGCCGTCAACGGTCATTTCCTCCCAGCTTCCGAGCACCATGAGTTCTCTTGTCCCAAAAGTATATCTGCAGGTTTAATTTGATCCACTAACTATTACCCCCTCGGACTTTGTACTAAATGAGTAATAAGTAATGTAGATCACAGGTGCTGGCATCTATACTTCTTATAAAACAAAACCCCACTAAGCGCAATTAATATTTGTCTATCTCAACATGCAAGCTATCCACATCACCTATTCCCTTAGCCAATCATTTGTCCACCTCATCCCACTAATAGTTCTTATTTATTATATATCTCTACATGCAAGCTATTTATATTATCTATTTTTAACCATTAAACTAGCAATGTCATCTTGTTCCGCTCGATTGATAATATCGCATCCTCATGTTATATCATTACATAGTTAAGTCATGTGCAACTTAAACACCGAAATAGTTTGGCAACCAAATGAACTCTTTGCAAATTAAACTCAATATTAATTATGTGCTCTAATATGTAACCACATACAACGTTTTTAAAAACATGCGGCAATGTGCATGCATTTTTTCATGCAAGCCATCAATATCATTTGGTTCTTTACCTTATCTAAATAAATCATGTACACCTCTGAAATATAATGATCTTTAAATTTTCAGATACCTATCCATTTCATGGCTATTAAATTTAGTGTCTCAACTACTATGGCCAAATAAATATTGCATATTCTCTAAATCAAGTTTTATGTATTTTATTAGATTTCTTAAAGAGATATCCGCTGCAACGCCCGGGGTGTCCTTCTAGTTATGTTTTATGTCATACGTGCACCGATTTGAAAGGCACTTGTCTTCTCATTTGCTAGTTTCTTGATCTTGCTCCAGTTACGGTGAAAATGAGGAACATGATAGATGGGGAGCACCGATCAACACTTATTTTTTAAGGATACGTCCTGGATAGACGTATCTGAGTCAAGAAGAGCGGCCTGAAGGCCGATATACAACACGCTCGAGGCACAGACGCCCACGGAGCGTAACCCCCCGCTACCACCGGAGGGAGGTAGCACACACACCTAACCGGACTACTCGCGACATCTCCACTTATCCACTGACGCAAGGAATCCCCTGAAGATCCCGGCTAGTCTCCACAGCTCCGCTTCATTGGAGATCCTAGAGAGCACCGTGGTCTTGGAAGGTGCCACTCTATCGAAGACAACGTCATTGTGGTGCCGCCAGAGGCACCAACCGATGAGAGTCACACCTGTCCAAAGGTCTCGGTCACCTCCAGGCCCTCCACGCTTGCCCTGCAGCCAAGCCACGAAGTATGTGTCCATTTGTGGCAACCAGTGCAGCTTCCCCCACCAACGTAGGCACGTCGCCCAGACCTCTCGTGCCAACACACATCCCATCAGCAGATGGTTCAAGGTCTCATCGCTCTGATGGCAGAAAGGGCATGAGGCCGGGTGGGGAAGGCCACGCCTGCTAAGCCTGTCCGCAGTCCAACATCTATTCCTGGCAGCAAGCCATAAGAAGACCCTGCAGTTTGGTGGGGCCCTCGAACGCCATATCTAGAGCGCTCCTTGCATCTCTATCCTTCCCCCGAACATCGCGCGGTAGCCAGAGCGCGCGGAGTAGGAGAAATCCTTCTCCCAGCCCCACCTGAAGCTGTCCTCTACGCCCTCCATAAGGGCTACATCCTCCAAACGATCTGCCACATCGAAGAGTTCCCGAATCGCTGACGCATCCAGGTCAGGAGGGATGTCATCTAACCAGGCGCCGATCAATCCTTCTCGGACCTTGCGCAGATGCGTGAGACGTTTTGGGATCGCCTTCACGAGGTTTGGGGCTACGTCCGCTAGCCGCCCCTCAGGGAGCCACCGATCTGTCCAGAAAAAGGTGGATGCCCCGTCTCCTAGCACCGAGTAGGTTGCCCCTTCAAAGAGCTGCCTCACCACCTGTGGCACTTGTATGTTCAGCTCTTTCCACGGCTTCGAGTCATCAACTCGCTGAAGCCACAGCCATCTGGCCCTTAGGGCGATGTTCATGTACCCGAAGGTTAGGAATGCCAAGTCCTCCCCATTATTTTTGGGGCATAGACTTTATCCCACGCCACCAAATAGTGGCCACCTTTGACATCCTTACGGCCTTTCCACAGGAATCCCTGTATAATCTTCTCGATAGCTGTGAACACTGGGATGTCGAGGGACATCATTGAGAAAATGGGAATTGCCGAGAGTGTCGCTCGGACCAGCTCTAGACGTCCACCTCTGTCCAAAAGGGAGGCCCTCCAAGTTGGCAGTTTGTTGGCCACTTTATCCACTAGGTACTGGAGTTGTGCTGCCGTCGGTTTTCTCAGCGTCAGGGGGAGCCCAAAGTAGCGAAGAGGGAAGGGAACCACCGGGCAACTGAGCTCGCAGTCAATGGTCTCTTCGTCTGTGTTGGAACATCTAATGAGGTTTGCTGAGCATTTATCCATGTTGGTGCGGAGACCTGAAGCATAGCCAAAATCCTAAATGATCGCAGCGAAGACCTTGAGATCCATCACAAAGGGGCGCAGGAAATCGACTACGTCATCCGCATATATGGAGGTGCTGTGGGGACCCCGGACTAGCTGTCCAAAATTCCCTGTTATGTATACAGTTCACGATCCCATGATCAGTGCGCCGTGAACACATAACCGAACTGATATCAAATTACACCATCCATTACAAAGCGGAATAAAAAAAAATTACAACATGGTCACATGACCTATACTTACATAATAGCCTCGAAGGGCTTAACTAAACATCAGAGTAGCATCATCACTTCAGCAGCGCGGTACCCAAGTCATCTGCCATAACCCTACAGGCAACTGACTGGGAAGACGTTCCTAGCTCGCATAGACGTCGTCAACTCCTTCTTCATCCGTCGTGTTCCTCCAAGTCTGGCCAAGTAAATAGCCAGGGACAAAGCCATGAGTACATTGGAATTGTACTCGCAAACCATCAAGAAGGGTGCTAACAATGCTAACTAAAAGAGACAAGAGAGGAAGAATAGTTTCTCTTGTGGATATAGCATGTGAAAGAGAAATAGTTTCTCTTGTGGATATAGCATGTGAAAGAGAAATAGTTTCTCTTGTGGATATAGCATGTGAAAGAGAAATAGTTTCTCTTGTGGATATAGCATCCCGACATCGCAATTGATGGAGACACTAAAGTGGTACTATGACATATCTATATCTTTATTGAAGAAGAGTTAGCATACCGCCATCTCAGGTGATGGGAATACTAGTGAAGTCCTATGACATCTCCATATCTTTGTTAAAGAAGAGTTCCTCTTCAAGAAACATTTAGGAAAGAGTTCCCCACTTGGTCTTATTTTTCCACGACCATCTCTATATGGTCGACACACACCCTTTTTCCGTACCCTTCCGGTACATCCAACACAACACTTTCTTTGCAAAGCATTTATCAAAACAAAACTCAAGCCCCGGTAAAGGTAGACCTTTGCAACCCGTCCATGACCGCGGACGCGGCTATTCGAATAGATTTAACTTTGCAGAGTTTGCACACTTTCCCCACAACTATCCGGATACCTATCGTGTGGGCATCATCCCCGCATAACAACATACGCCACGACGGATACCCGGACATAACCTTTCGCCCATCTCCACTGGCACGAGTCCTTCCCTGCGGGCTTACCCCTTCCCGGCACCCCGGCAGCATACCTCCTTTTGAGCGTATCTCCGCGGCCATGACAGAAGACCCTCAGTAATCGTCCGGCTATCAGTTAAGACAGTGTATTGCCTCCTCCAGAGCGCAACCCGGCGTCGGAGGTCGTCATGACCCTCCCTAGAAAGTTGTGAAGGGTGCTCCTGCCAGCTTCAACAAACTACGGGCTAAGCCCCGTCCCACACCAGGGTAGAGTGGTTGCGCGATAAAAGTTGGGCTGGTGTACACTTATACGCAGTGCTCCTTTTTAGAAACCATTTCTTTTTCCCCCACAACACCTCGGTTGTCAACCAACCTCCATACACCTCTTTTCCAAACATCTTTATCAAGATCCTTTGCTTTCATAAACCATACACTTGGATTAACTCACCCAAGGTTTTCATAAACATTTACAACAAGGTAAACCTTGAGGGGTTCCCAACCTATAGTTTCATGAGAAGGAACTAATACAACACCATGGCCGAGATGAGGGTCATCACGCCATGAGGGGTATGTGTGAGTGGCTCAAAGAGGATTATACTTGCTTAAGGTAAGCATGTATAAAGACAACATAGGGTGGATCAAACTTTCAGATTTGTGGTACTACTATACAACTTGGATGGTGAAGGTTCACTAACCAATCAACAATCACAAGGGTACACGGCATACTTCTCTCAAGTTGAGAATTACACCAAGATTCATGACTTTGATACCCCCTAGACACAACAAAGTGGTGGGTGTGATGTAAACCTCTATCCTGGAATAGGATATGCTCATGTTGAGCATACAAGTGGACCAAAGGGAGTAGCACGGCCATGATACCATGCATCCCTCCAACATGTGAGCCAAGGTGGAATACCACCATAAGAAAGTACCCCAATTACAACCATACATAGACCAATATAGAGAGAACAACACATATAGGAATAAGATGCTTTGGGACATCAACAATTGCCATCCATCATAACATCAATCAGAGTTCAAAGATGGCTTGCCTTGGCTTATTTGTCCCTGTACTTCTTCAACTCCATCAATATAAGAATTCCAATAATATAAATAATATCCTCGTCTGATTCCACTTCTTCTTCTTCTTCTCCGGAATTGTTCGCATCTATCGCCGGAAAATATAAAAGGAACACAATCAATCACATTGCATCAACAAGATAGCATTCATCAATCAACAACTAACCATGCAGCCAAGGTATAACATACTAAGGACCTATAGATACCACAAAACAACTTTAAGAGTTTTAATTTAGAAATCCCCATTTATTTACTTAGTAAAGGTATGAGTGTATCACAACTTAGCAATTGCCTCTCTCAGTTATCACCATGGTATAAACCAAATATCCCCTGGTAGATAACATTATAAAGATGACAAGTGCATTAGTTTGGCATCGAAAACATTCATAATACATTTTCAAACATTTTTGGAAAAGTAGAAAACAGTTTTCCTAACTTAATTTGTTCACATAACACTACATTCAAAATAGGAAGCAAACCATATTCCACATCATTTGGAAACTTAAGCAAAACAAAAGAGCTAATGTTAAGTTGCAGAGGTTTTGTTTTGCAAGCATAAAACAAAGGTTGCCCATCTCTACTAAAAAGAGTTGGTCAAGGGTTCTAAATAAACCGAAAAGTTTTGCTTCAACAATGCATGTCACACATAAACATTACTAACAGTAACCAATATGTATTAACATAGACTAATAATATTTTTCCTAGATAGCCAGTACTAATACAAGACTAACCCAATTGGAATCACCCAAAAATATTAAACCTACAATTTTAGGAATTTCTTTGAATCTGACTGTACAGAAAACAAGATCTGTAAGCCATAAATCGTAGAAAAATCCTAAAAATATGAGTCCAATGGCATTTGAAAGATATTTAAACAGAGGTGCACACACAATTGGGTTTGGGTTCAAATTGTTTCTGAAACTCTCACAAATGGATTGACAAGTTTACTGCATGTTTGTACCATTTTCTTTCTTTCTAGAGTTACAGAACAGATAAATGTTTGAAACTTGTTTGAGATGATTAAGAAAACATTCAGTAATCCTACAGAATTGGAATCACTCAATTAGGTTCAAAAATGGATTTTTGATGAATTAAAAGCTAACAGCCATGTCTGCAGAACACATAGAACAAGTTTAATTTACCACAAATCGTACATAAATCATAAAAATATGAGGTCAGCTGCATTTGAAAGATATTGAATAGGTGTTTCTTACACAATTGGTTTCATTCAAAAATTCGTTTCCAAGCTCCTGGTTTAATTCTACAAAGTCATATCTGACCAGATATTGATCTGTGAACCATTTCAATTTCAGTAGGTCATTTGAAGTGAAACCAACTCCAAAATGAAGGTATTGGAGAGGGCTTTCACCCACAGTTGAGTTTGCTCAAAAAGGTTTTGTAAAACGGAAGAAATCTAACAAACAGTGATTCTGCATGTTTGAAGAACTTTATTTACCATGAAAAATCCGAAACGAATTTGAGGATGAGACCAACGCCAAGTTGTAGATCTTTTCAATACCTATCTGTGGAACTTTGAATCACTCGATTTGGATCTGCACACAAGATTTGGCGGATTTTACAAGTTCGTACCAGAATCTGAAACAGCAAGATACAGAAATTACTGCAAGGTTTTGGACGAACTTTGCTCAAGAACTTCAGATCCGAGGATAGCTCAAACTTCTCCATGCTTGGACCAACATGCACCTGCATCAAGATCTAATCTTGTGAGAGGAGAAAGGAGAAAGTGAGCTGGACTCATCAAAGATTAGTGGAGAAGAGAGTGAGGGAGATGCTCTCATGGTGAGGGGAAGCTTGAGGTAGGAGGGGAGCAGCATCTTGGCCGGTTTCATGGCCATGGCCGGCCATGTGAGCAAGGGGGAGCAGCAGCTCGTGGGAATAAGAAGGGGAGTGAGTGGCTAGAGTGGAGGAAGGAGTGGAGAGTGTAGAAAATGAGCAAATGGGGAGGAGGTGGCCGGCCAAGCTCTATTTATAGAGGGAGAGGGTTGGCTGCCTCCTCTTTGATTGGTGGAGGTGGGTGGCTGTCCATTTAATTGTTGGGTTAGTTGGGAGGCAAGGCTTGTGGAGGAAGAAAGTGAGGAGAAACATGGCTGGCCAAAATTGTCATGGCCGGCTCCATTCTTGCCAAGCACAAGTGAACAATGTGAGAGAGAGGCACAACATCAACGTGTATAGGCCAAGACATGATGTTGAGGAGATAATGTCCATGAGTGATTTGGATGATGATAAGTATAGGAGTAGATACATATAGATAAAAATAAGTATGGGGTGATATGCACTCCAAGGATAATTATTACCACTATGGTTGGGACAAACATAAGATGAAAAATAGACCCAAAGGTATATTTGATGATTAGAAGTTTTTATTTGAATTTAATTTTGGAAGGATTGAGATTGACCACATGCAACAATGCATGAGCATGTCAAGGTAGATGGGATGGTGATAGTGGTTTAGGTAAGAGTAGAACAAGATTAAGAGAGATGGTGAGTGAAGTATCCAAATACTCACAAGGATGGATATATTGACAGAAATCATCAATTCATGAAGTCAAGATGATGATGGAAAAGAATAGAGGAGTGAGATAGGTATGAGGAAATATAAGTTGCTCTTCAATTAAGAGGTCAATTGGGAGTGATTTGAAAGTATCAAATGATCATCCACTTGATCAAAAATTGGAGGATGGAGGGGATACAATGTGGTGGATCAGAGATGTGCATAAGATGTGCAAGAGTTGCCATTTGAAAAAGAGTTTAATTGAAAGGCATGGAACACACCTCAGTTGTCTAGAGACAATTGGGAATGAACTCAAGTGAAATGGAATTTTGAAGATGTTGAGAGAAAACTAGTTGGAGCATAGAAGTTCAAAATATTCTACTTACTTTCTCAAGTAAAGTAGAGTTTTTCTCAAATGTAAAAATAAGCAAGAGGGAAAACAAGAGATGGTATAGGTACCATAAACAAGCCTTTTGTTAAAAAAGAAGGCAAGATAGAAAATAATGTTTTTAGAAATCAGTACTAGGTAGAAATGGGATGAGAAAACAAAACCCATTTCAGTTCCTTGTTTTCCTTGAAGAAACATCTTGAAAAGATTTAGTAAAACTAGAAGTAGTTTTGTGATCAAAACTAGAGAAGGAAAACAATAGGGTTTTTGAGGAGGAAAAACTAATTTAGGGAGGAGTGTTCTCAAGGGTAGATGATGGCTACAAAATGTACCCATCATTCTCACTCTTGGTTTTGTGAAGACTAAACTTGAATAAAAACAAGAGGTAAAATTGAAGGAAGTGATCTAGTGTTGAATCATTGAATAGGATACACGATCAAGTTGAATATATGAGCTGCAAGGATTGACTGAGACATGCAAGACGTGGAGGTTGAAGAGGGTGTTGCATAGATGGGATCCATGCACTGCGATCACCAATAACAGTGGTGGTTGCTTCGATATCAACTGCCAAAGTCTGGAACTAATAAGCCTACCAAAACAGATTGTTGACTTGGCTTCAAAATCAACCATGATGAGTGGGTATAAGAGAAGGATGGGATGAGGGGTAGACGATCCCAAGTTTTGAATTAAGGATGATTGAGCTATCTTGTACCACAAAGAGGAAAATCAAGATGGCACACTCATGTTGTCATCAGGAGAGAGGTTTGATGTAGTAAGAAGGAAAACAATTTTTCCTAAGCCACACATGTGTTTTATTTGGTGAGTTGCTTGTTTAACCACCAGGGGTGTTGTTCTATGAGGTAGCTCAAGACAAGACTCACAAGCAAATCAAGATAATTCATCTACCAACAGATCAAGGCAATTCATCATAACAAACAGATCAAGGCAATTCATCTAATTAGTCTTTAGAAAAAGTTTTTGTTCCCCCTAATTTTTGAAATAAGGACAAATAAACAAGTTTGCAAAAGTGGGGCGTTACAGATCCTTCCACCCTTAAAATAATCTCGTCCCGAGATTACTGAGCGCAAAACTAGAGGGGTTGTAAAACTTAATGAAAGTTAGACTCCATCCTTCTGTAGATGCACCATTGTAGAGAAGGTCGTTGCTTCATCTTTTAGTAGACATGATGGATTCCTGCCGATGGCGAGCTTCATGAAGAGGTTGACTACTCCCTGCAGATGTTAGACCTGTAGCTTCTTAATGATCCTAGCGGGGTTCATGATTTTTAGGAGAGTTAGTGCACCCAATGGTGCTTGAGCAGGGTTGAATTTTTTTAGAGTTAGCTTAAATTTAGTGGAAGACGAAGTCTTCCACCCTTAAAATTGTTCATCGGGGAGGGGCGTTAAAAACTGTAAGCTTCGGCCACGAGTCTTGTCGGGCGCTCCTTGGAGAAGTCAACGATCTCCTGTCTTGAGTTGAAAACATCTTCAGAGGGCGTTGTGTAGTCCACGGCTTCAAGAGGGGTTAGTGCATCCTACGTTTCCAATGGTGTGTTAGAAAGGTTTAAAATGTTAGGGTTAGCTCCAACTTTTAGTGACCCTTTAGATTTTTCATCGGGCTTTCGGAAAAACTTAGAGCTTCTGCCTTGCGGTCCTGTCTGGGGCTTCCGAAGAAGTCGTCGATCTTCCTTGTTCAGTTGAAGAGTCTTCGGGGGTGTCATGCAGACCACATCTTCAAGAGACACTCACGTGTTAACTAAACCATATGGGATGCGCGGTGAGTTAGTAAGTTGATGAAACACCTAGTTGGTACCCATATGAAACAGCAACAGAGGTCGTCGAAGACAATCATCAGCTGGCGGGTCGGTGCTGACTTATACCAGTTAGTGAGCGGGTAAGTTGCACCTAGTCTTGAGTTCTTGAGGCATCTTCAGGAGCTTCACTTGAGGAGGACCAGATGAACCATGTGATGTAGCCTGTCTTTGACGCTAATGTTCTCTCATCTAGTTAGACGGTGTGTTAGAGGATGGTTTTCAAGAAGATATCCTCGAGGTTAGCGCAATTATATTCCAAGGTTAGACCAAGTTAGTATGTCTTCTCGCAGAGGTGCAGTCACTCTTGAAGGTAGGGGCTTCTGCTTTCTTGATGAAGTGGAGATGCTTCAGCGGATCTTGAAGGTATTGGTCTTTGCTTTGTTGGCGTAGTAGAGATGCTCCAGCTGATTTTGAAGGTAGTCAGTGCAAATAGGGGTTTGGGTTGGTTTTTCCGATGGTTGAAAAACGACTGTTAACGGGTTTAGAGTTAGAGTCTTTCGTTAATCTACCCAATTAACTAGCAGTTAGCAATACATCGGCGAGGCAAACTTTAATCCTATCATTGCATGTGATACCCATACAATCATAACCAGAGACAAAATACCACTGACAGAGGCTACTGGTATTTTTCCTAGATGCACGGTAACAAAACAAGATCAACACAATTGGAATCGTTCAAAAATATTTATTTTTCAATTTTTGAGACTCAAAATCCTAACCAGAAACAGTAATCAAGTTTTATTTATTAAAAATCTCACAAAAATCCTAAAAATACAAGGTCAGTGGGATCTGAAAGATAATTTCATACTGGTTCTAGTGCAATTGGAATCACATCAATCGGAGCTACCAAACTCTTTTTATTAGCAAAACAGTTCACTGGCAGATTTCCATTTTTTATTTCTGTTTTACAAATTTCAAACAATTAAAAAGGGCGGGAACGTCTAAATAGCAAGACATACATGCACACAACAACAGATACAAACACTCAAGGCAGCACACTAGGGAACTACAAGCAATCATCAAACCAGACATGGTACTCTAAGTACCCAGAAATTCCTAATGCGCGGGGGGGTAGCTCAATCAAAGCGATTGAGTTTGTCCTATCCATCCTATAGGTTTGGGGCTGGTCGCATATGTTGACATCTTCATATTGTCAGTATCAGCTTCAACTTAGATCCTTGTAGCAGTTGGTGGTCAAGGGGCCGGGTGTTGAGTCGTTGAGGTTGAGGTGGAGGAGAAAACTGTGTAGAACTTTTAGTCTCGGCATCCCGGAAACATGAGATCTTCGAAGAGGTAGCTGTTGAGGTGCTCCCGAAGTTGATATCTTCTCGTGGCTGGCCTAAAAATTACTAGTCAAGAAACTGAGGACTTGATCCTGCATTTAATCGCAAAAAGGTGCAAGTCCACGGAGGAACAAGGTCAGATTTTTGACAGACTTTGGTGATAACCAAAGACATGTTCTTATTATTCTTTTATCTGCACACTAAGTCGGCCTCCAATCTTCAATAGTTGTTGTTAGAGATACGTGAGACTTCATAAAAAGTTGATCCATCTTCGACTTCGAGTCTCCGGGTCTGAGTTGGGGGCATCGTCCAATATGTCGATTTGATGTGGATGAGACAATAGAGCAAGAATGTTCAAACCTTTTTATAATACGGAGAGATAAGAATTTTAGAAGCTTTGAATAAATAAGAGGAGTAGAAGCTATACTTCCGACTAAAGAAACAATTTGTTTCATAAATAGTTTTCCCCAAGTAATTGTTTCCTAACTAACGTCCATGCTAACTAAGGTCTCCTACAGTCAGGATAGCTCTGATACCAGCTCTGTGGGGACCCCGGACTAGCTGTCCGAAATTCCCTGTTATGTATACAGTTCATGATCCCATGATCAGTGCGCCGTGAACACATAACCGAACTGATATCAAATTACACCATCCATTACAAAGCGGAATAAAAAAATTACAACATGGTCACATGACCTATACTTACATAATAGCCTCGAAGGGCTTAACTAAACATCAGAGTAGCATCATCACTTCAGCAGCGCGGTACCCAAGTCATCTGCCATAACCCTACAGGCAACTGACTGGGAAGACGTTCCTAGCTCGCATAGACGTCGTCAACTCCTTCTTCATCCGTCGTGTTCCTCCAAGTCTGGCCAAGTAAATAGCCAGGGACAAAGCCGTGAGTACATTGGAATTGTACTCGCAAACCATCAAGAAGGGTGCTAACAATGCTAACTAAAAGAGACAAGAGAGGAAGAATAGTTTCTCTTGTGGATATAGCATGTGAAAGAGAAATAGTTTCTCTTGTGGATATAGCATGTGAAAGAGAAATAGTTTCTCTTGTGGATATAGCATGTGAAAGAGAAATAGTTTCTCTTGTGGATATAGCATCCCGACATCGCAATTGATGGAGACACTAAAGTGGTACTATGACATATCTATATCTTTATTGAAGAAGAGTTAGCATACCGCCATCTCAGGTGATGGGAATACTAGTGAAGTCCTATGACATCTCCATATCTTTGTTAAAGAAGAGTTCCTCTTCAAGAAACATTTAGGAAAGAGTTCCCCACTTGGTCTTATTTTTCCACGACCATCTCTATATGGTCGACACACACCCTTTTTCCGTACCCTTCCGGTACATCCAACACAACACTTTCTTTGCAAAGCATTTATCAAAATAAAACTCAAGCCCCGGTAAAGGTAGACCTTTGCAACCCGTCCATGACCGCGGACGCGGCTATTCGAATAGATTTAACTCTGCAGAGTTTGCACACTTTCCCCACAACTATCCGGATACCTATCGTGTGGGCATCATCCCCGCATAACAACATACGCCACGACGGATACCCGGACATAACCTTTCGCCCATCTCCACTGGCACGAGTCCTTCCCTGCGGGCTTACCCCTTCCCAGCACCCCGGCAGCATACCTCCTTTTGAGCGTATCTCCGGCGCCATGACAGAAGACCCTCAGTAATCGTCCGGCTATCAGTTAAGACAGTGTATTGCCTCCTCCAGAGCGCAACCCGGCATCGGAGGTCGTCATGACCCTCCCTAGAAAGTTGTGAAGGGTGCTCCTGCCAGCTTCAACAAACTATGGGCTAAGCCCCATCCCACACCAGGGTAGAGTGGTTGCGCGATAAAAGTTGGGCTGGTGTACACTTATACGCAGTGCTCCTTTTTAGAAACCATTTCTTTTTCCCCTACAACACCTCGGTTGTCAACCAACCTCCATACACCTCTTTTCCAAACATCTTTATCAAGATCCTTTGCTTTCATAAACCATACACTTGGATTAACTCACCCAAGGTTTTCATAAACATTTACAACAAGGTAAACCTTGAGGGGTTCCCAACCTATAGTTTCATGAGAAGGAACTAATACAACACCATGGCCGAGATGAGGGTCATCACGCCATGAGGGGTATGTGTGAGTGGCTCAAAGAGGATTATACTTGCTTAAGGTAAGCATGTATAAATACAACATAGGGTGGATCAAACTTTCAGATTTGTGGTACTACTATACAACTTGGATGGTGAAGGTTCACTAACCAATCAACAATCACAAGGGTACACGGCATACTTCTCTCAAGTTGAGAATTACACCAAGATTCATGACTTTGATACCCCCTAGACACAACAAAGTGGTGGGTGTGATGTAAACCTCTATCCTAGAATAGGATATGCTCATGTTGAGCATACAAGTGGACCAAAGGGAGTAGCACGGCCATGATACCATGCATCCCTCCAACATGTGAGCCAAGGTGGAATACCACCACAAGGAAGTACCCCAATTAAAACCATACATAGACCAATATAGAGAGAACAACACATATAGGAATAAGATGCTTTGGGACATCAACAAATGACATCCATCATAACATCAATCAGAGTTCAAAGATGGCTTGCCTTGGCTTATTTGTCCCTGTACTTCTTCAACTCCATCAATATAAGAATTCCAATAATATAAATAATATCCTCGTCCGATTCCACTTCTTCTTCTTCTTCTCCGGAATTGTTCGCATCTATCCCCGGAAAATATAAAAGGAACACAATCAATCACATTACATCAACAAGATAGCATTCATCAATCAACAACTAACCATGCAGCCAAGGTATAACATACTAAGGACCTATAGATACCACAAAACAACTTTAAGTGTTTTAATTTAGAAATCCCCATTTATTTACTTAGTATAGGTATGAGTGCATCACAACTTAGCAATTGCCTCTCTCGGTTATCACCATGGTATAAACCAAATATCCCCTGGTAGATAACATCATAAAGATGACAAGTGCATTAGTTTGGCATCGAAAACATTCATAATACATTTTCAAACATTTTTGGAAAAGTAGAAAACAGTTTTCCTAACTTAATTTGTTCACATAACACTACATTCAAAATAGGAAGCAAACCATATTCCACATCATTCGGAAACTTAAGAAAAACAAAAGAGCTAATGTTAAGTTGCAGAGGTTTTGTTTTGCAAGCATAAAACAAAGGTTGCCCATCTCTACTAAAAAGAGTTGGTCAAGGGTTCTAAATAAACCGAAAAGTTTTGCTTCAACAATGCATGTCACACATAAATATTACTAACAGCAACCAATATGTATTAACATAGACTAATAATATTTTTCCTAGATAGCCAGTACTAATACAAGACTAACCCAATTGGAATCACCCAAAAATATTAAACCTACAATTTTAGAAATTTCTTTGAATCTGACTGTACAGAAAACAAGATCTGTAAGCCATAAATCGTAGAAAAATCCTAAAAATATGAGTCCAACGGCATTTGAAATATATTTAAACAGAGGTGCACACACAATTGGATTTGGGTTCAAATTATTTCTGAAACTCTCACAAATGGATTGACAAGTTTACTGCATGTCTGTACCATTTTCTTTCTTCCTAGAGTTACAGAACAGATAAATGTTTGAAACTTGTTTGAGATGATTAAGAAAACATTCAGTAATCCTACAGAATTGGAATCACTCAATTAGGTTCAAAAATGGATTTTTGATGAATTAAAAGCTAACAGCCATGTCTGTAGAACACACAGAACAAGTTTAATTCACCACAAATCGTACATAAATCATAAAAATATGAGGTCATCTGCATTTGAAAGGTATTGAATAGGTGTTTCTTACCCAATTGATTTCATTCAAAAATTCGTTTCCAAGCTCCTGGTTTAATTCTACAAAGTCATATCTGACCAGATCTTGATCTATGAACCATTTCAATTTCAATAGGTCATTTGAAGTGAAACCAACGCCAAAATGAAGTTACTGGAGAGGGCTTTCACCCACAGTTGAGTTTGCTCAAAAAGGTTTTGTAAAACGGAAGAAATCTAACAAACAGTGATTCTGCATGTTTGCAGAACTTTATTTACCATGAAAAATCCGTAAAGAATTTGAGGATGAGACCAACACCAAGTTGTAGATCTTTTCAATACCTATCTGTGGAACTTTGAACCACTCGATTTGGATCTGCACACAAGATTTGGCGAATTTTACAAGTTCGTACCAGAATCTGAAACAGCAAGATACAGAAATTACTGCAAGGTTTTGGACGAACTTTGCTCAAGAACTTCAGATCTGAGGATAGCTCAAACTTCTCCATGCTTGGACCAATATGCACCTGCATCAAGATCCAATCTTGTGAGAGGAGAAAGGAGAAAGTGAGCTGGACTCATCAAAGATTAGGGGAGAAGAGAGTGAGGGAGATGCTCTCATGGTGAGGGGAAGCTTGAGGGAGGAGGGGAGCAGCATCTTGGCCGGTTTCATGGCCATGGCCGGCCATGTGAGCAAGGGGGAGCAGCAGCTCGTGGGAATAAGAAGGGGAGTGAGTGGCTAGAGTGGAGGAAGGAGTGGAGAGTGTAGAAAATGAGCAAATGGGGAGGAGGTGGCCGGCCAAGCTCTATTTATAGAGGGAGAGGGTTGGCTGCCTCCTCTTTGATTGGTGGAGGTGGGTGGCTGTCCATTTAATTGTTGGTTTAGTTGGGAGGCAAGGCTTGTGGAGGAAGAAAGTGAGGAGAAACATGGCTGGCCGAAATTGTCATGGCCGGCTCCATTCTTGCCAAGCACAAGTGAGCAATGTGAGAGAGAGGCACAACATCAACGTGTATAGGCCAAGACATGATGTTGAGGAGATAATGTCCATGAGTGATTTGGATGATGATAAGTATAGGAGTAGATACATATAGATAAAAATAAGTGTGGGGTGATATGCACTCCAAGGATAATTATTACCACTATGGTTGGGACAAACATAAGATGAAAAATAGACCCAAAGGTATATTTGATGATTAGAAGTTTTTATTTGAATTCAATTTTGGAAGGATTGAGATTGACCACATGCAATAATGCATGAGCATGTCAAGGTAGATGGGATGGTGATAGTGGTTTAGGTAAGAGTAGAACAAGATTAAGAGAGATGGTGAGTGAAGTATCCAAATACTCACAAGGATGGATATATTGACAGAAATCATCAATTCATGAAGTCAAGATGATGATGGAAAAGAATAGAGGAGTGAGATAGGTATGAGGAAATATAAGTTGCTCTTCAATTAAGAGGTCAATTGGGAGTGATTTGAAAGTATCAAATGATCATCCACTTGATCAAAAATTGGAGGATGGAGGGGATACAATGTGGTGGATCAGAGATGTGCATAAGATGTGCAAGAGTTGCCATTTGAAAAAGAGTTTAATTGAAAGGCATGGGACACACCTCAATTGTCTAGAGACAATTGGGAATGAACTCAAGTGAAATGGAATTTTGAAGATGTTGAGAGAAAACTAGTTGGAGCATAGAAGTTCAAAATATTCTACTTACTTTCTCAAGTAAAGTAGAGTTTTTCTCAAATGTAAAAATAAGCAAGAGGGAAAACAAGAGATGGTATAGGTACCATAAACAAGCCTTTTGTTAAAAAAGAAGGCAAGATAGAAAATAATGTTTTTAGAAATCAGTACTAGGTAGAAATGGGATGAGAAAACAAAACCCATTTCAGTTCCTTGTTTTCCTTGAAGAAACATCTTGAAAAGATTTAGTAAAACTAGAAGTAGTTTTGTGATCAAAACTAGAGAAGGAAAACAATAGGGTTTTTGAGGAGGAAAAACTAATTTAGGGAGGAGTGTTCTCAAGGGTAGATGATGGCTACAAAATGTACCCATCATTCTCACTATTGGTTTTGTGAAGATTAAACTTGAATAAAAACAAGAGGTAAAATTGAAGGAAGTGATCTAGTGTTGAATCATTGAATAGGATACACGATCAAGTTGAATATATGAGCTGCAAGGATTGACTGAGACATGCAAGACGTGGAGGTTGAAGGGGGTGTTGCATAGATGGGATCCATGCACTGCGATCACCAATAACAGTGGTGGTTGCTTAGATATCAACTGCCAAAGTCTGGAACTAATAAGCCTACCAAAACAGATTGTTGACTTGGCTTCAAAATCAACCATGATGAGTGGGTATAAGAGAAGGATGGGATGAGGGGTAGACGATCCCAAGTTTTGAATTAAGGATGATTGAGCTATCTTGTACCACAAAGAGGAAAATCAAGATGGCACACTCATGTTGTCATCAGGAGAGAGGTTTGATGTAGTAAGAAGGAAAACAATTTTTCCTAAGCCACACATGTGTTTTATTTGGTGAGTTGCTTGTTTAACCACCAGGGGTGTTGTTCTATGAGGTAGCTCAAGACAAGACTCACAAGCAAATCAAGATAATTCATCTACCAACAGATCAAGGCAATTCATCATAACAAACAGATCAAGGCAATTCATCTAATTAGTCTTTAGAAAAAGTTTTTGTTCCCCCTAATTTTTGAAATAAGGACAAATAAACAAGTTTGCAAAAGTGGGGCGTTACAGGTGCGGTGACGCAAACCAGACTCTGCCAGTGGGGTGAGCAAGCCCATCGACGAGGCCTTCTCGATCATCAGGTGAAGGGTCTCCATAACCAGAATGAAGAGCTGGGGAGATAGAGGGTCTCCCTGTCTCAGTCCACGCCTGTTGGCAATCCTAGAGCCCGGGCAACCGTTAAGAAGGACTCGGGTTGAGGCCGTGGATAAAAGGGCGCAAATGCAGGCTAGCATCCTTGCCCCGAATCCGAGCCTCCTCAGGACCTCCATAAGGAAGGGCCACTCCACCGTGTCGAAAGCTTTGGTTATATCCAGCTTGATCAGCACAGCTAGAGTTGAGTTGCTGTGAAGCTTTCGAGCCGTCCCTTGGACCATCATGAAGTTATCATGCAGGCACCTTCCACGCACAAAGGCACTCTGGTGCACTCCAACCATCTGGGGAAAACCGGGGCTATCCGGTTGGCCAGCACTTTAGCCACAAGCTTGGCAAATCCATGGATAAGGATGATGGGTCTGAAGTCCTGGACTCTGTCCGCCCCGTCTTTCTTGGGGATCAAAGTGACAAGGGCATCATTAACTACAGAAAAGCCACGGCAGTCCAGGCGGGACATGGAGTTGAAGGCTGCCATAATGTCCACTTTAATAATCCACCAACAGGCCGTGAAGAAGCTAGCAGAGAAACCATCCGGACCAGGGAATTTGTCCATAGGCATGCTCCTGAGAGCTGTCCACACCTCTTCCTCGGAGAAAACACCATCAATATGTTGGAGGTTAAAGGATGGGAGTCCGAGATATTCCAAGTCAAGGGAGAAACGTATGTCCATCGTCGATCCAATCAGTTTGTCAAAGAAGGAGTCTACGGCCTCGGCCTTATCCACATGATCAACAACTCGCATGTCGTCCACGAACAGGTGTCCAATGAAGTTCTTCCGCCTTCTATGGCTCGCATGTAGATGGAAGAAACGAGTGCAAGCATCTCCTTCCCGAAGCCACAGGATGCGAGAGCGTTGTCTTGCAATTGTTCTTTCCAAAGAGGCTAGCCCTAGAAGTTTCTTCTTGAGCAGGCGACGGAGAGCTCTTTCATCAGGTGATAGCTGGCGGGATTCCATCGCAATATCAAAGCGAAGGATTAACTCCAATGCCAAAAAAATATGTGACATGATGCTTCCGATGAATTTGGTGCTCCACCTTGAAAGATGCTTGGCTATGGACCGGAGCTTGTTATCTAGAGTCTTGAAGGGGTTGGGGTCTGAGGCCTGGGCCGTCCACACTTCCCGGACCACAGCCAGGAAGCCATCCATTTATGGCCAGAAGGATTGAAACTGGAATCTACGACCTCAATGAAGGTCAGGAGCTAAGCTCAGCACGAGCGGGCAGTGATCAGAGGGACCACTAGACATGGTTGTTAAGAAGGCATCAGGGAAGAGCTCTTCCCAGTCCACGGTCGAGAAGACCCTGTCAAGCTTCTCTAGCGTTGGTTGCGCTCGCTCGTTCGACCATGTGAATCTACGCCCATTTAGATAGATTTCCTTAAGCTCGAGGTTAGATAAGGATCTCCGGAATCTCCCCATCATGCGGCGATGCAGGATGCCTTGGTTCTTGTCTTCCGGGTTGACAATCAGGTTGAAGTCACCCGCCACAACCCAAGGGCCTGCATGCAGATCTTGGATATCTTGCAACTCCTGCAAGAAAGCGATCGTATCCACGTCGTCCTGCGGACCATATACCCTTGTGAACCACCAGCTATGGCCTCCACCGACCGTAATCCTAGTTGTAATCGAACGTGCCATCAGGTGTGGGTTGGTGATTGATACCAGCCTAGACTGCCAGGCCAACAGGATGCCACCTCTAGTACCTTCTGCACGAAGGTAGAAGAACTCATCGAATGCGGGCCCCAAACATTCACGCACCACGTGATCAGAAATGACTGCCATCTTCGTCTCTTGTAGGCAAACCACAGCCGGCCGCGAGGGCGAAATGGCCTGGGAAACAGCGAGGCGTCTGACAGGGGAGTTGAGTCCACGCGCATTCCAAATGGCAATGCAAACATCAATCATATCATCCATATTACAAATCAAGAAGGCTTAAGGTGAAAACCCTAGCAAGGTGCTGAAAGAAAGAAACAGACACTGATCACGTCAGGCACTCCACCGGTGCATCGTATGCAGACTGAAGGTCTGTAGGTGTCCACCTGAAGAGACGAAGGACCACGTCCAGGTGTTGCTGACGGAATGGTCTCGTGAAGAGGTCGAGGTAGGCGTCGAGGGCGTCGTCCCCAATCACTTCCCTCTCACGGGCTATGCCAAGTCTGATCAAGAGAGTGCGCTGCTGCTGGCTAAAAGCTGCTGGCTAAAAGAAGCTCCTGCCGAAAGCCGTCCATGTATCCTGCCACTACACGCCTCACCGGGCCTCCGTAGGCATGGGCATACAAACAAGGTTGCGAACCGACACGGTTAAGTTCAAGCCGTATCGTTCTTCTATCTTGATAACGAAGCATCACCCGTCCCCTGTCAAAATCAAAATCGAAAAAGCCGATATTTTCCTTGGAAAAGTCACGGGTGACAGAGGATCACACGTGTGTTTCTGCAGCATGTGAGGTGATGTTGTCCTCGTTTTCTTTGGCCGCGCATGAGTTTCCCGACTGGGATGGGTTAATTTATCGTGACTTGTAAAGGAATTGTCAACGCTGCCATCACTGTTGCAAATATCCAGTGAACCCAGCTACCTAGAGCTTCGGTACTACCTGCCCCATTGGTTCAGTGCTTTTTTTTCGAAATAGGGGTATACCCCGGCTTCTGCATCGTGTCGATGCACACAGTCTTTTATTATTAAATAAAAACAGGTCCAAAAGGTAGTGTTTACAAGTCACACATCATCAGGGATTGATACAAACATCAACCACCGAAAGAGCCACATACTAAGACTACAAATCAACATAGCCTCCTAGTATGACGCCAACCAGCCTGGCACAAGATATCCTGAGCAACCATTAGGAGCCGTGTGCATCCAATAACCATAGCATCCCGTTGCCCCACCGGAGAAAGTAGCGCCCAAAGTTGGACCCAATGGGAAACCATATGAATAACCTGCAAGAAATGAAAAGAAGGTTTTTTATTAAAAATAATATCATTCCTGAGTCTCCAAATAGACCAACATAAAGCAGCCACCCCAATCCGGATCTATGCCTTAGATTGTCTATCTACTCCATTTAACCAATTACCAAACATATTAGTAATATTGGTGGGAGGTGGAAGATCATAGGTAAAGTTCACCGTACGCCATAATAGTTTAGCTAAGGGGCATTCAATAAACAAGTGTTGAATGGTCTCTTGTTCACCACAGAAGACACATTTTGTACACCCATTCCAATGATGTTTAGCTAAATTATCTTTGGTTAACAACACCTTATTACTCAAGAACCACATAAATTTTTTGATTTTTAACGGAACCTTAACCTTCCAAATGTATTTCCTCAGAAAAGGGGTATGATCACACATAAGATCTTCGTACATCGACTTTACCGAAAACAAACCATTAGATGACAAATTCCACACAAAACGGTCATCCTCGTCATTTAACTGGACCATCATTAGTTTGCGACATAATTGCAACCATGAATTCCATTTATTACCACTTAATATTCTCCTAAACGTGATATTCAGCGGCGACTGACCTAGTACCTGTGCAACAGTGACATTCTTATGATGCACAATATTATAGGGGACGGATATTGTTGGGCCAAAGAAGTTTTACCTAACCAGATATCTTCCCAAAACCGAGTACTGCTACCAGTACCCACTTTGAAAAAACCCCTAGAAAAAAACTCATGTTTGGCCTCCATTAGGCCTTTCCAAAAGGGGGAATCAGTAGGTTTCGCTTGAACTTCCGATAACGTCTTGTGTCTTAGGTATTTATTAATTAGCAATTCTTGCCACACCCCTTCTTCATTGAGAAGTTTAAAAAGCCACTTACTTAGTAAACATCTATTTTTGATTTCAAGGACTTCAATACCCAATCCCCCTTGATATTTGGGTCTACACACTATATTCCATTTTGTAAGCCGGTATTTTCTTTTGTTTTCGTCAGACTGCCAAAAGAATCTCGATCTATAGAAGTCCAAACGTTTCCTTACCCCAACAGGTATTTTCAGGAAAGACAACATAAACATCGGTAACCTAGTTAATACTGAATTAATAAGAACTAACCTATCACCATAGGATAGTAACTTACCTTTCCAGCACCCTAATTTACTCTCAAACCTTGTTTCTACCGGATACCAATCAGAGCTCTTGAGTTTCTTATAATGGATTGGAATACCCAAATAACTAAAGGGGAGTTGTCCAGCATCACATCCAAAGATTTGTTTGTACTGATGTTCCTCCTCTTTAGCCAATCCAAAACAAAAATCTCACTTTTATGAAAATTAATCTTAAGTCCCGATAATTCTTCAAAAAGACATAAAATTAGTTTCATATTAACCGCTTTGTTCAAGTTATGTTCCATAAAAAGAATGGTATCATCAGCATATTGTAGTATAGAGAGACCTCCCTCAACGAGATGCGGAATGAGTCCTCCGACTTGACCATCCTCTTTAGCTCTTTTAATTAGGATGGAAAGCATGTCCACTACAATATTAAAAAGCATTGGAGACAGCGGATCTCCTTGCCTAAGGCCTTTTTTTGTCTGGAAATAATGACCAATATCATCATTAACCTTGACACCAACAGTACCACCTTGAACGAATTGTTTCACTAGTCTACCCCATTCTGGAGCAAAGCCTTTCATTCTTAGTGTTTGTTGTAAAAAGGGCCATTTCACCTTGTCATAAGCTTTTTCAAAATCTATCTTAAATAATACTCCATTCATTTTTTGTGTATGTAATTCATGAATTGTTTCATGTAATATTACCACCCCTTCCAAAATATTCCTTCTTGGCATAAATGCTGATTGAGTCGGCTTAATGACTTTCGGGGCAATCCCTGATATGCGATTAGTGCCTACTTTAGTGAATATTTTGAAACAAACATTTAATAAGCAAATTGGTCTATATTGTTGAATCTGAACCGCATTTTCTTTCTTGGGTAGTAATGTGATAACCCCAAAATTTAGTTTATAAAGAGGCAAATCCCCATTAGTGAACTGAGTGAATAAGGCCATCAAATCATTTTTTATTACTTCCCAAATTTTTTGATAGAACTCAGCTGGAAACCCATCAGGCCCCGGAGCTTTGTTCAGTTCCATTTGAGAAATCGCTTGGAAAACCTCCTCTTCAGTAAAAGGGGCTGTCAAGATTTCATTCTCGATTGTTGAAATTTGTATTATATCATGGGTCTCAACTTCATTTAAAGTAATATTTGTTGGAGTTGGCGGTCCAAATAATTTCTTATAGAATTCCGTGATATAAACCTTAAGATTATCTTCCCCAACAATAGTCCCTTCTTGTTGTTCAAGTTGGAAGATTTTCTTCTTTCGGTGTTTACCATTTGCTATTAAGTGGAAATATCTCGTATTATTACCCCCTTCCTGAATATGTTTGACCTTCGCTCTCTGAGCCCATTTGGATTCCTCATCCCTTCTTAATTTGTTGAGACTATCATTTGCTTTTTAAGTTCCTCCCTTTCATTCGTACTTAAAAAATTAGATTCGGCTTTCAAATCCAGAGTATCAATAATATTTAGTAACCGCTCTTTTTCTTTCTTATATCTTCCACTCTGATTTTTTGCCCAGCCACTAAGAAATCTTCGTATGTGTCTTAACTTATTCAGCCAAATATCCATTGGGTTTGTTCCACCTCAAACTGAGTTCCACTCCTTTACTACCATATCAAAAAAACCTTCTTGACGCAACCAATGTAGCTCAAAAGAGAATTTTTCTTGGTTACCCAGGTGTGCTTTCACCCCTGAATCAATTAGTATTGGAGTATGATCTGAATCAGCTCTAGATAAGGCTCGAACAGTTACCAAAGGAAACTTTTGTTCCCACGATATGGATGCTAAAACTCTATCTAGCTTCTCATATGTAGGCTCAGTTCTTCTACTTGCCCATGTAAATTGTCTCCCAGTGAGAGCAATTTCACGCAAATTCAAGTGCTCAATAATCGCATTAAACACAAAGGACCAACGCGCTTTGAAGTTATTATTATTTTTCTCCTCTCGTTTATGAATGATATTAAAATCACCACCTACCAACATAGGTAATGTTTCAGATTCACAGGTTCTTACTAATTCAGCCAAAAATTCTGCCTTGTGCTCATCTTGGGCCGCCCCATAGACTGGCACCAGAATCCATTCAAAACCGTCTCTCTTACATTTAATATGGAGTTTAACACAAAAATCCCATGTACTTAGTTTTAACACACTTAGCGTATCGGAGTTTATTCCCACTAGAATACCTCCTGAACGACCATGTGGCGGTAAGCAAAACCAGGAGAAGTTGTACCCCGCTGCCAATTGGTTCAAAAAAGGGATAGAAAAATTAGATCTCCCAGTTTCCAACAAAGCTATGAAGTCTAATTTATGTTCTCTAATCGCCTCTTTAACAAACAAATGTTTAGCAGTATCTCCAAAACCCCCTGGATTCCAATTAATACCTTTTAGATTCTGCATTATGAAAATTGTTTCTTAATTCGTTTCCTCGTGCTTTTGAGAATATTGTTAGTATCATAAATTTTCCGTTGCCTATTTTTCTTTACCTTCACCACTGGTTTAAGATGTTCCAAGTGATCATCCAAATCAAGTGGGGTGTCTTCATCATCAATAAGATCTTCGCAAAGAGTGGACACTTTTGACAATACAAGAGTCTCCAGCCCTTCCTCTAAATTCTCAATGTCATTCTTTTTTTCTCTAAAATCGTTAGGATACGCTGTTCTTCCACCATTTTAATCCCCTTAACAGAATTATCTATTTCTCCAACTGAATTACCTAAAGATATACCTAGGCGATCCGCTCTCCTGGCTATCTCAGAATCAGGAATATTAATAATAGAGTGTATGGGGATGTTCAACTTACCTGAAGTAGAAAAATCATCCCGCATCTGCGCCATCTTCATTGCCTTTTCCATCTGAGGCATGTCTGCATTAGGTTGGCCACCCAACCGTGAGCTCGACCTTACATCCATATTGGGCTTTGGAACACCCCCAAATGCAATTACCTCTTCTATGGAAGGACAAAAGGATACATAATCATTTTCTACCACAGCAATATATGAAGTGGGAATAGAGTTAGAAGATGGGCTCTCAAAATGAATAGGTAAATCACCATCTTCCTTCCCAAATGAGGCATCCCTCATTTTATTCTGAGACACATCAACAAGGTTCTCCCCATTCATTTGTCCAAAAGAAATTCCCATAGCATCATCCGAACATGAGTCACCTGATTTCAAAGACTCCCCTTCATCATTAATATTACCATCAGAATGTAAAGAAACAGGTACCAAAAAATTATCCGAATCAAAAGAACTAATGTTGAAATTCGGATTTAAAGGAGACACATGAGGGATCATACCATTATCATGCACAACCAATCCGCTCTGATCCACAATCAGAGTCTTCATGATTGGCTCAACATCTTGTCTCTGATTGGCCTGGGCCCGCATCCATCAGATTCAGCAGTGTGATCAGGTGGTGAGATTTTCTGTGCCGAAGTAGAAGAAGGCACCTTGCCGGACACCATTGGCCGGAGCACAGAAGATCCGACCCCTGCATCGATGCCAGTGCTGCTGCATCGCAGGTGTCGTGCATGGCCAGCGCCTGCATGGCCGACAGCCCCCGCCCCCTGAAGCTCATTGGCTCCACGAGGTGCCGCACCAACCTCTGTCGCGACAGAGAGCTGCTCCTGGACAGCTGGCGGCCCTGTATTGGCTGCTACCGCAGCAGACAACGCACCTGGTCGGCCACTTGGAGGAGTCCTGCATTGGCGTGAAGCGAGAGGCCTCGCAGCGGCTGCCAGCACAGCGCTGGAGACACCAGCTGCTCTGTCCCTCGGCAATCCCGAGGAAAACCTGACGCAAGGTGAATCTGCATGTAAATCAGTGCCAATTTTGTTCTTTAGTGACTTAGCTTGAACATGCAATATATGCTTAACAGCCATATTTTTTTCAGCCAAAACTTGATCAAAAAATTATTACCTATTGGAGATAACGGCACCTTAAGTGTCCCAATATTAATTCCCTCCACTTGTTCATTTTGCTCTTGCATTCCTTGTACACCATCTTGTGCAACATTCCCAACATGGCCATTTGTGTTGGAATTTGCCGCATCCTCTACTCCTCTAGCATCCATCTCCATATCATTGTGCCCATGAGACTCCCCCAAGCCATTGTTTGGATCACCTCCCCCATCTTTGTCATTGTTTGCCTCAGTCATATTCACCTCCGGAACAATATGTCCTGTCTCCACCTCGAAACGAAGTTTGTAAAAACCCCCTCCTAATGAACACATCACTATCCGCAGGAATAAGGTTACGATCCAAGCATCCAATCTTGATCCTAAGCAGCTTATTCTTGCAAGTAAAAGGCATATCCACATCCAAAGTTTTCCCAAATAAGGATCCAATCCCCCAAAGAGACAAATAATCAGCTCTCATATCAGATGGAACCCCATCCACACGTACCCACACCTCTGGCAACATATAAAGTGGCTCCTCCACAGAAGACCAAAAATCAAAGAACAAAACAGTATCTTTCTAGGGACATACGTACAAACCAAAATTCTTGAGTCTCTGTACTTCATGCTTGCTCGGTAATTTCACTCTGTAGATATTATCCTTGTAATGGAAAACTTCCCAATGGAATTTCTCATATGGCACAATCTTCTTCATATGTTCTATGATCTCTGGAATGGTCATTGCTTCCCCCTCAACAGACACTTTAGCCAACTTAGGATTTTCCACTTTGGATTTAAAGGCACCACATGGCATCTCAAAAAACATAAGGGCCTCATTGGCATAACCATGAAGGATGGCAGTGGGTTTTGTAGCCTGTAAAAGATGGCATGCAGAAGAAATATGATGAACAGACTCACATATGTCGCAATATGGTGTAGTGCAATCATCTATAAAGTGACCCGGTTTTTTGCAACGAAAACAAGCCTCCTTGTCTTCCTTTTTCTTCTTCGCAGGTCCTGCCCCATCATTCTCTTTTGCACCTCCCTGAACCACCAGAGGCTCCGCCACCTTACTACCTTGTTGCGGCACCACAGCAGGATTCCCAACAGAAATAGGCTGGCCAACTGTACCGACTGCTCCATTAGAAACTGGTGCACTAGCGGCATCGGAAACCTTATTAGCCGCTGTAACTGCTGCAACTACCACTTGAATAGTTTGATGAAGTAAGTCCGCATCAATTGGACCTCTAGCCGGCACCCCCTCACCATTTCCTCGAGATCTCGGCTGAAAGGAACCTCCTCTTCCCCCATTGTTCTGACTAGACCATCGTTGCTGATTGTTCCCAAAACCAGCCCTGTTATTGTTATAATAATTGTTGCTATAGTTCCTCTGCCCCCCCCCCCCAATTGTCATCTCTGGAGTTAGGGTAATTAGCACCGGCAGCTTCCCCACTTGATTCCCCTTGAACAAAGTTACGTCCAAAGCCAGATTGTCCCATACCTTGTTGCCCACGGCCGCCGATGAAGCCATGTCCTCCTCGGCCGGCCCCTTGCCCCATGCGACCTCGCGCAAAGTTACCAGCACGACCTGTAGGGATTCGTTGCATAGAAAACAAAAAATTTCCTACCGCGAGAACGCAATCCAAGCCAAGATGCAATCTAGAAGACGGGAGCAACGAGGAGATGATCGAGACTCACCCTTGAAGATTTCCAAAGCCTACAACAGTAGGCTCTTGTTGCTGCGGTAGACGATCACTTGCCACTTGCAAAAGCGCGTAGAAGATCTTGATCACGGTGCCACGATCGGGCAGCACCTCCGTACTCGGTCACACGTTCGGTGTTGATGAAGACGACGTCCTTCTCCCCGTTCCAGCGGGCAGCGGAAGTAGTAGCTCCTCCTTGAATCCGGCAGCACAACGGCGTGGTGGCGGTGGTGGTGGAGAACTCCGGCGGAGCCTCGCTAAGCGTGCGGGAGAGGTGGAGGAGAGAGGGGTCGGCTAGGGTTTGGGAGAGGGGGCGCCGGCCACTATAGGGTGCGGCCACCTTATGGTCTTGGGGTGGCCGGCCCCCTCCCCTTGGCCCCTCATTATATAGGTGGAACCCCCAAGTGTTGTACTACAAGTCTTCGAATAAGACCCCAACCCAAAACCTTCCATGTAGTAGGGAAACCTACCCAAGGTGGGACTCCCACTTGAGGTGGGATTCCCCCCTTCCATGTGGGGGGGTGGCCGGCCCCCTTAGGTGGAGTCCACCTTGGACTCCCCCACTAGGGTTGGCCGGCCATGGGAGGTGGAGTCCCTTCGGGACTCCGCCTTCCAAATTGATTTCTTCCGGACTTTTCTAGAACCTTCCATAAAATCTTCTGGATCATTTTAAATCTTATAAAATGACTTCCTATATATGAATATTATTTTCCGGACCATTCCGGAACTCCTCGTGATGTCCGGGATCCCATCCGAGACTTCGAACAATACTTTGAACTCCATTCCATATTCAAGTTCTACCATTTCAACATCAAACCTTAAGTGTGTCACCCTACGGTTCGCGAACTATGTGTACATGGTTGAGTACTCTCTCCGACCAATAACCAATAGCGGGATCTGGAGATCCATAATGGCTCCCACATATTCAACGATGACTTCAGTGATCGAATGAACCATTCACATACGATACCAATTCCCTTTGTCACGCGATATTTTACTTGTCCGAGGTTTGATCATCGGTATCACTCTATACCTTGTTCAACCTCGTCTCCTGACAAGTACTCTTTACTAGTACCGTGGTATGTGGTCTCTTATGAACTTATTCATATGCTTGCAAGACATTAGACGACATTCCACCGAGAGGGCCCAGAGTATATCTATCCGCCATCGGGATGGACAAATCCCACTGTTGATCCATATGCCTCAACTCATACTTTCCGGATACTTAATCCCACCTTTATAACCACCCATTTACGCAGTGGCATTTGATGTAATCAAAGTACCTTTCCGGTATAAGTGATTTACATGATCTCATGGTCATAAGGACTAGGTAACTATGTATCGAAAGCTTATAGCAAATAACTTAATGACGTGATCTTATGCTACGCTTAATTGGGTGTGTCCATTACATCATTCATACAATGATATAACCTTGTTATTAATAACATCCAATGTTCATGATTATGAAACTAATCATCCATTAATCAACAAGCTAGTTAAGAGGCATACTAGGGACTCTTTGTTGTTTACATATCACACATGTATCAATGTTTCCGTTAATACAATTATAGCATGGTATATAAACATTTATCATAAACATAAAGATATATAATAACCACTTTTATTATTGCCTCTTGGGCATATCTCCAACAATCTCCCACTTGCACTAGAGTCAGTAATCTAGATTACATTGTAATATACATAACACCCATGGCATTCTGGTGTTGGTCATGCCTTGCCCTAGGGAGAGCTTTAGTCAACGGATCTGCTACATTCAGATCAGTGTGTACTTTGCAAATCTTTACTTCTCCATCTTCGATGTACTCGCGAATCGAGTGGTAACGCAGCTTGATATGCTTCAGCCTCTTGTGTGACCTTGGTTCTTGTGCATTGGCGATGGCACCCATGTTGTCACAGTAGATGACTAATGGGTCCAATGCACTAGGAACCACACCGAGCTCTACAATGAACCTCTTCATCCATACCGCTTCTGATGAAGCCTCTGAAGCCGCTATGTACTCTGATTCTGTTGAAGACTTCGCCACCGTGCACTGCTTCGAGCTTGCCCGACCATCGCAGCACCATTCAATATAAACACGTACCCAGACTGTGACTTAGAGTCATCAGGATCAGTGTTCCAACTTGCATCGGTGTAACTTGTTACAACGAGCTCTTGGTCACCTCCATAACAAAGAAACATATCCTTAGTTCTTTTCAAGTACTTCAGGATATTCTTGACCGCTGTCCAGTGTTCCATTCCTGGATCACTTTGATATTTGCTAGTCAAACTAACAGCATATGCTATATCCGATCTAGTACATAGCATGGCATACATAATAGAGCCTACTGCCGAAGCATAGGGGATCTGACTCATCCTTTCTCTTTCTTCTGCCGTAGCCGGTCCTTGAGTCTTACTCAAGACCTTGCCTGGTAACATAGGCAAGAACCCTTTCTTACTTTCGTCCATTCTAAACTTCTTTAGAAACTTGTCCAGGTATGTACTATGTGATAGCCCTATAAGGCGTCTTGATCTATCTCTATAAATCTTGATGCCTAATATATACGATTCTTCACCAAGGTCTTTCATTGAAAAACTATTATTCAAATAACCTTTTACACTGCTTAATAGTTCTATATCATTCCCAATCAATAATATGTCATCTACATATAATATGAGGAATGCTACAGAGCTCCCACTCACTTTCTTGTAAATACAGGCCTCTCCATGACACTGTATAAACCCGAAGTCTTTGATCACCTTATCAAAGCGTCGGTTCTAACTTCTTGATGCTTGCTTCAGTCCATAGATTGAACGCTGAAGTTTGCATACTTTGTCAGCATTTTTAGGATCGACAAAACCTTTGGGTTGTACCATATACAACTCTTCCTCAATGTCTCCATTAAGGAACGCCGTTTTGACATCCATCTGCCAAATCTCATAATCGAAAAATGCAGCTATTGCTAACAAAATCCTCACAGATTTTAGCTTCGCTACAGGTGAGAAAGTCTCATCGTAGTCAACACCTTGAATTTGTCGGAAACCCTTTGCGACAAGTCGAGCTTTATAGACAGTAATATTACCATCATCATCTGTTTTTCTCTTGAAGATCCATTTATTCTCGACAGCCTTGCGGCTATCAGGTAAGTCTACCAAAGTCCACACTTTGTTATCATACATGGATCCCATTTCGGATTTCATGGCTTCTTGCCATTTGTTGGAATCTGGGCTCATCATCGCTTCTTCATACGTCGCAGGGTCCTCATCATTGTTGTCCACAATCATGACATTTAGACAAGGATCATACCAATCAGGAGTGGCACGTTCCCTTGTCGATCTGCGAGGTTCAGTAGTTTCCTCGTTCGAAGTTTCATGATCATTATCATTAGCTTCCTCTGTTGTTGGTGTAGGCGGCACGGGAACAGTTTCCGGTACTGCGCTACTCTGATCAACGAGTAAAGATTCATCAATCTCATCGAGTTCTACTTTTCTTCCAGTCACTTCTTTAGTGAGAAATTCTTTCTCAAGAAAGGTTCCATTCTTAGCGACAAAGATTTTGCCTTCGGATCTGTGATAGAAAGTGTACCCTATAGTTTCCTTAGGGTATCCTATGAAGACGCATTTCTCCGCTTTGGGTTCTAGCTTGTCCGGTTGTAACTTCTTTACATAGGCTTCGCAACCCCAAACTTTAAGGAACGACGGCTTAGGTTTCTTATTAAACCATAATTCATACGGTGTCGTTTCTACGGATTTTGATGGTGCTCTATTTAAAGTGAATGCGGCTGTCTCTAATGCATAACTCCAAAATGATAACGGCAAAACAGTAAGAGACATCATAGAACGAACCATATCTAAGAGATTTCGATTACGACGTTCGGACACACCGTTTCGTTGAGGTGTTCCCGGCGGTGTCAATTGTGAAAGTATTCCGCATTTCTTTAAATGCATGCCAAACTCATAACTCAGATATTCACCTCCGCGATCAGATCGTAGAAATTTAATCTTCTTGTTACGTTGATTTTCTACTTCACTTTGGAATTCCTTAAACTTCTCGAAAGTTTCGGATTTATGTTTCATGAAATAGATATACCCATATCTACTCAGATCATCTGTGAAGGTTAGAACATAACGATAACCACCGCGCGATGCTACACTCATTGGTCCGCATACATCGGTACGTATGATTTCCTATAAGTCAGTAGCTCGCTCCATCATACCAGAGAATGGAGTCTTAGTCATTTTTCCCATTAGACATGCTTCGCATCTATCAAGTGACTCAAAGTCAAGTGATTCAAGTAATCCATCGGTATGGAGTTTCTTCATGCGTTTCACTCCAATATGACCAAGACGACAGTGCCACATATAAGTAGAATTATAATTCAATTTAATTCGCTTAGCATCAATGTTATGTATATGCGTATCACTACTATCGAGATCTAACAGAAATAAGCCATTCTTTTCAGGTGCTCGACCATAAAAGATATTATTCATAAAAATAGAACAACCATTATTTTCAGACTTGAATGAATAACCGTCTTGCATTAAACAAGATCCAGATATAATGTTCATGCTCAACGCGGGTACAAAATAACAATTATTTAGGCTTAAAACTAATCCCGAAGGTATATGTAGAGGAAGTGTGCCGACAGCGATCACATCGACTTTGGATCCGTTTCCAACGCGCATCGTCACTTCATCTTTCAGTAGTCTTCGTTTATTCTTTAGTTCCTGTTTCGAGTTACAAATATGAGCAATCGAACCAGTATCAAATACCCAGGTACTAGTACGAGAACCAGTGAGATAAACATCTATAACATGTATATCAGATATACCTTCTTTCTTCTTCTTGACAAGGCCGCTCTTCAGATCAGCCAGATACTTGGAGCAATTACGCTTCCAGTGTCCCTTCTCCTTGCAGTAATAGCACTCAGCATCAGGATTAGGGCCGTTCTTAGGTTCCATAGGAGGCGTGGCAGCTTTCTTGCCACCCTTCTTGAATTTCCCCTTAGACTTGCCCTGTTTCTTGAAACTGGTGGTCTTGTTGACCATCAACACTTGGTGCTCTTTCTTGATCTCAATTTCAGCAGCTTTTAGCATGCCAAAGAGTTTAGGTAACTCTTTGTTCATGTTCTGCATATTGTAGTTCATCACAAAGTTCTTGTAACTTGGTGGCAGTGATTGAAGGACACGATTAATCCCCAGTCTGTTAGGAATCACTATTCCCAAGTCACTGAGTTTCTTCGCATGCCCGGTCATGGCGAACATGTGCTCACTAACGGAGCTGCCTTCTTCCATCATGCAGCTGAAGAAGTGTTTCGATGCTTCATAGCATTCCACGGCCGCATGAGTTTCAAATATAGCTTTCAGATCATTGACCAACTCATGAGGATCGTGGTGCTCAAAACGTTTTTGAAGATCGGCTTCGGATCGCACAGGATGGCACACTGAACTTGAGAGTACCGAGCTTTCCGAGTCGCGTAAACATTCTTTACTTCATCGGTTTCAGTTTCTGCAGGAGGGTCACCTAGCGGTGCAACAAGCACATATTGCAGATTTCCGCCAGAGAGGAAGATCCTCACATGACGGAACCAGTCGGTGAAGTTGCTACCGTTGATCTTAAGCTTTTCTTTCTCTAGGAACTGGTTAAAATTGATTGGGGACGCCATCTCTACAACATATATTTGCAATAGTTTAGACTAAGTTTATGACAAATTGAGTTCAAATTTTAATTCAACATAATTAAAAATCTAGGTGAACTCCCACTCAAAACAATATCCCTCGCATTGTCTTAGTGATCACACGAACCAAATCCACCACACCTAAGTCCGATCATCACGAGACAAGGTGTAATTTCAATGGCGAACACTCAAAGTGTTCATCATATCAATCATATGATTCATGCTCTACCTTTCGGTATCACGTGTTCCGAGACCATGTATGTACATGCTAGGCTCGTCAAGGCCACCTTAGTATCCGCATGTGCAAAATTGGCTTGCACCCGTTGTATGCACTTGTTGATTCTATCACACCCGATCATCACGAGATGCTTCAAAATGACAAGTCTTGGCAACGGTGCTACTAAGGATGAACACTTTATTATCTTGATATTTTAGTGAGGGATCATCTTATAATGCTACCGTCGCGATCTAAGCAAAATAAGATGCATAAAAGGATTAACATCACATGCAGTTCATATGTGATATGATATGGCCCTTTTTTCTTTGCGCCTTTGATCTTCATCTCCAAAGCACAGACATGATCTCCATCATCTTCGGGCATGATCTCCATCATCGTCGGCGTAGCTTCAAGGTCCATGGCGCCATCTTCATGGTTGTTCACCTCATGTAGCAACTATTACAACTACTTTGAAATACTACTCAACATGAAATTTAAAGACAACCATAAGGCTCCTGCCGGTTGCCACAATACAATAATGATCATCTCATACATATTCATCATCACATTATGGCCATATCACATCACCAAACCCTGCAAAAACAAGTTAGACGTCTCTAATTTGGTTTGCATATTTTACGTGGTTTAGGGTTTTCGAGAGAGATCTAATCTACCTACGAACATGAACCACAACGGTGATACTAGTGTTGTCAATAGAAGAGTAAATTGAATCTTCACTATAGTAGGAGAGACAGACACCCGCAAAGCCTCTTATGCAATACAAGTTGCATGTCGAACGAGGAACAAGTCTCATGAACGCGGTCATGTAAAGTTAGTCCGAGCCGCTTCATCCCACTATGCCACAAAGATGCAAAGTACTCAAACTAAAGACAACAAGAGCATCAACGCCCACAAAACCATTGTGTTCTACTCGTGCAACCATCTATGCATAGACACGGTTCTGATACCACTGTAGGCATTCGTTGCATAGAAAACAAAAAAATTCCTACCGCGAGAACGCAATCCAAGCCAAGATGCAATCTAGAAGACGGGAGCAACGAGGAGATGATCGAGACTCACCCTTGAAGATTTCCAAAGCCTACAAGAGTAGGCTCTTGTTGCTGCGGTAGACGATCACTTGCCGCTTGCAAAAGCGCGTAGAAGATCTTGATCACGGTGCCACGATCGGGCAGCACCTCCGTACTCGGTCACACGTTCGGTGTTGATGAAGACGACGTCCTTCTCCCCGTTCCAGCGGGCAGCGGAAGTAGTAGCTCCTCCTTGAATCCGGCAGCACGACGGCGTGGTGGCGGTGGTGGTGGAGAACTCCAGCGGAGCTTCGCTAAGCGTGCGGGAGAGGTGGAGGAGAGAGGGGGCGGCTAGGGTTTGGGAGAGGGGGGCGCCGACCACTATAGGGTGCGGCCACCTTGTGGTCTTGGGGTGGCCGGCCCCCTCCCCTTGGCCCCTCATTATATAGGTGGAACCCCCAAGTGTTGGACTACAAGTCTTCGAATAAGACCCCAACCCAAAACCTTCCATGTAGTAGGGAAACCTACCCAAGGTGGGACTCCCACTTGAGGTGGGATTCCCCCCTTCCATGTGGGGGGGTGGCCGGCCCCCTTAGGTGGAGTCCACCTTGGACTCCCCCACTAGGGTTGGCCGGCCATGGGAGGTGGAGTCCCTTCGGGACTCCGCCTTCCAAATTGATTTCTTCCGGACTTTTCTAGAACCTTCCATAAAATCTTCTGGATCATTTTAAATCTTATAAAATGACTTCCTATATATGAATCTTATTTTCTGGACCATTCCGGAACTCCTCGTGATGTTCGGGATCCCATCCGAGACTTCGAACAATACTTCGAACTACATTCCATATTCAAGTTCTACCATTTCAACATCAAACCTTAAGTGTGTCACCCTACGGTTCGCGAACTATGTGTACATGGTTGAGTACTCTCTCCGACCAATAACCAATAGCAGGATCTGGAGATCCATAATGGCTCCCACATATTCAACGATGACTTCAGTGATCGAATGAATCATTCACATACGATACCAATTCCCTTTGTCACGCGATATTTTACTTGTCCGAGGTTTGATCATCGGTATCACTCTATACCTTGTTCAACCTCGTCTCCTGACAAGTACTCTTTACTCGTACCGTGGTATGTGGTCTCTTATGAACTTATTCATATGCTTGCAAGACATTAGACGACATTCCACCGAGAGGGCCCAGAGTATATCTATCCGTCATCGGGATGGACAAATCCCACTGTTGATCCATATGCCTCAATTCATACTTTCCGGATACTTAATCCCACCTTTATAACCACCCATTTACGCAGTGGCATTTGATGTAATCAAAGTACCTTTCCGGTATAAGTGATTTACATGATCTCATGGTCATAAGGACTAGGTAACTATGTATCGAAAGCTTATAGCAAATAACTTAATGACGTGATCTTATGCTACACTTAATTGGGTGTGTGTCCATTACATCATTCATACAATGATATAACCTTGTTATTAATAACATCCAATGTTCATGATTATGAAACTAATCATACATTAATCAACAAGCTAGTTAAGAGGCATACTAGGGACTCTTTGTTGTTTACATAACACACATGTATCAATGTTTCGGTTAATACAATTATAGCATGGTATATAAACATTTATCATAAACATAAAGATATATAATAACCACTTTTATTATTGCCTCTTGGGCATATCTCCAACACGACCACCACGACCTCCGCGCCCATGGTTGAAACCACCCCTGCCAGGGTTGAATCCGCCTTGTGCGCCGTCTCCGTTCATCGACGCGGTGGAAATAGGCGGCTGGACAACCTTCTCTCCTCTCTCGATCTTGCGCCAGGCAAACCCTAGCAAGTGCCGAAAAGCATGTCCCGCGACAGCCTCCCCTACCTTAACACGGATTGGTCGATCAATCTCAACAGATCGATCAGAGACCACCGCTACAGGCCTACGAGGTAGCTGCCGAGCTAGGCCACGCCGAAACGATCCTGGGCAGGGCCTCAGTTTAATTGAGCCCGCCCCAAGCAAATTTGAACGGTCCGAAAAAGTAGGATCAGAACCCGGATTCTGCGCTTTCTTTCCGAACTCCGGCGACCAACGTCGCCGGTGCACGACAGTCCAGCCTTCTTGGTCATTATCAACGAAAACAGATGGTTCAAGAACAGGCAGAATCAAGGATTTTTTTGAAACCGACCTGCCCAACGGCGTCGACATGGTGGACAGAGATGTACCTTCCATTGCCATGAAGTCCATGGCTGCCGCTCTCTGCATTTGACGACGATGGATACGCTTGATCGATCGCCGTGCCGCCTCCCGAGTGGGATCGTTGAGATCCCTGTCACCAACCTCCTCCGGCGTGCGGCAGAGATACCGCAAGGATCCGGCATCAAGTGAAGGCGATGCAGCGACCATGTCGACCTCTCCATCCTCATCGTCGTCCGACGGCGTCAAGACCCAGAACCTGCCCCCGAGAGGGTGTTCCGGCATCAGACCGTCTCCGCCGGCCACCGGAATAGCCGAGACTAGATCGCCATCCGCGTCGCCAGTCGCGTCGCCAGACCCGTCCCAACGGTCATTTTTCGACTCACATGAATTTTTCGTCCCAACGGTCATTTTTCGACTCACATTTTTCGACTCAGTGATACAGTACTAAGAATACCCATTGATCATTGCTACGATGGCATCGCCTCACCTCCATGTAGTAGTCACAGCCAGTTGCGAAGCTCCATCGCTGTTCTCCTCGTGACGAACATAACGTACCGTGTGAAGCTCGGCCACACGTTTGCTGACAAAAGGAGCTCCCCTTTCTCACTACCTATGAATTCACGGATGTAAAATTATGACCTTGGTTTCACATATGAGATTGACGGCGTTAGCACGGGATGCATGCAATCTACCATATGAATGAAAATGAATCGAAACTCGACCTACAAATCGAAAATAATAGGGTAATTGGAACTAACCAAGCCTCGACAAGGCCCCGACATGGCCACACTTCATCCGTCTTCTAGGTGTAGCGATATGCCAGTTGATCTTTGTATTTATCTTGTTAGATTTTGTTGGATAATATAATAAAAAGTTTTGTGCATCATTTTGATGCAGTGGCCAGAGTCTTAACCTTACGGATCGATTTTTGTCGACACTTGTTTTTTGTACTTGTCTTGTCAGGTTTTGTTAAGTAATATAATTAAAAAATTGAATAATATAAATTTTGACGCTTATGTATTGGTCGATTTGCATTTATATGAGCATTACATCCTATAATAGAGATGATGCAACACATCTTACTAATACTCCTCTAGAAAAGGAAAATTTCAGACAATAGATTTAAGGATAAACAGAGTATTGTTTTAGGTACATTGACTCGATGTCGAATAACAATCTACCTCGAACAAACAAGATCATTTTTGTTGTCACTAGTCAGTGGCGGAGCTTGCTAATATATCTGGGGGGACCACAAAACTTCATGATATGAAGGGGCAAAATGGTAAAAATAAATCTACTACAAGCCATGTAGAAAAAATCGTTCACTAGATGAAAGTAAGACATGCATTTATTTATCTCTGGTGAGGTAACAATGGAAAGGTGAAAAATCATATCAGGTCCCAAATTTTATGTCTCTATCTAGTTGCTATTACCCCCACGCGTCCTTGCATACTAGTTTAATAAGGACATGTATACATGAACATGGTAGTAATATGCATCTACAAATACATCAAATATGTACTAAAATGTACAATATCATATACTTATCATATAATCAAAAGATCAACCATAGAGGAATTACAAATATAACCATCATAATGCAGTATAGCTCATATGTTTCTAAACAAGGAAGTACATAGAGAGAGGCACACAGAGAGAGACAGAGAGAGAGAGAGAGAGAGAGAGAGAGAGAGAGATAGAGAGAGAGAGAGAGAGAGAGAGAGAGAGAGAGAGAGAGAGAGAGATCAAGCCACTGCCACAAACTTGCAGTTCGGGGGTGGACTTCTCCCCCTTCATCATGGAGATGATGGAGATGATGTTGGAGGAGTCAGTGCTCGAGGATGGTCCTGGCGGCGTCCCCCCTCCAATTTTTGGTGGTTGTTCCTCTGTTTTAGGTGTTCTATATGTTTCGCCTCCTTGTATTTGCAATTCGGACGGGGCCAGGGCCATATATGATGGAATTTTAACACAATAAATTACAAACTTCACATATACATTTTACATGTATTCTGGATGATTTTGTTACTGGTGGTGCTCTTTAAGTACCAAGTGGTGCAAAGCCTAGGTCCGACGTTCATTGTTTTTACCTATTAATGGTGGGCTTACGTATTTCCTGTTACACGCATTGCCTAGAGATTAATCAGATCTTTTATAAGACGAAAACCCTTGATCTGACTTTAGTGTTAGACCGGGAGACTACAGTAATTGCTTATGCACTATTTTCTTCTTGGAAGAGTTGCTGCCAGAAAACCTATTTTGTCATCTGGGTGTTTGTATTAGTGGTTGTTATTTGGTGTTGCTTCGAGACCCTGATTGATTTGGTGGAGTCTTATTCTTTTATCTTTCTTAGTTGTGTGTATCCTTGGTGTCTTGATCATATCTTGACATTATGTTGTCGCAGATCAAATGTAATTAGTATCAGCTCATCTTAATAGTAATATATTTTTATTATAAAAAAATCACCATATTCATATCCATTGCCAAATACACTACTTCATGATAAATTTGGAATCACCGACACTCAGCTGCCTAGTGACAATAACAACAGTAACATCACTTGCTTACATTATTAACCACATATAGTTAGGGTATGCAGTTTTGGGCTCACAGGAGTATATGCCAGCAGATGCAGTAAATTCAAAGTAAATAGATTTTTAAAAATTCTGAAATTTTGTGTATTTTTTTTGCTGCTATGGTTTGTGTTTGTGCAAATTTGAATGCAGAAATCAGCATGTATTTTTCCTCAGAAAAAAAAAGATACAATTGGTTCTCTAAACAAGCAATAAATTTAGTACTCGGCTTGTCTTCTTAACACATGTCATAATATATGTGTTCTCTCCGTAGAAAATTGCAAACAACCAAGGTACACAAACATGTAAATGCCTAAGTTTTCCGTACTATTTTCAATCTACATAATTATTTCCACATGTATATGATCTTGGTAGCATAGTTGTATTTCTATTGTAGTTATATTTATATTTAGATGTCTCACATGTTTGTCTCACTCCCCAGTTTGTCTGACCATGTGCAGTCCCTTGCTTTTTTTTATAGAGACAGTTCGCTGCGATATTCCAGTCGCGTGGTCACATGTGTTTAGCTCCAAATGCACTCTGCTGCTATATATTCAGACCACACAGATTCGAACTTCAAGTGCACGTCTGCCTTCATATACCCTTCTTCCTGACATATTTCAGTGTAAAATGCATAAATAGCATCGCCATTTCTTAATAGTAAGTACTCTCTTCATTTTGAAATAATATATTTTAGCCTCAAAATTTATTCTAAAATAATCTGCATTATTTCTTTTAGTTAACAACAACACAGAAAACAAACTGGCTTTGCTCTATTTATTAGACGTTGCTATTTTTAATATAGCTTGGATTGGCTATTCACATATCTAAGTAGTACTAATAAATGCAACACTAATTCATCTTTTTTTCTTTCTAAAATATAGACTAAATCAGAACGGGGGGGGGGGGGGAGTAAGCGATAAGAGCATCTTCAACGGTGAAGTAGCCAACAACATATATGGTTGCTACATATTAAGATCGCTAGCAGCAAACCTCGGCCAAAGAAAACTAGAGTGCTACACCAATTAAGCCTCATAACTGAGAATCAATCTGAGGTTGGGTGGTTAGGAGGGTAGTTGTACCCCCAGCCCGCCAGAGTTGAAATCCCAGGTTTGACATATGTGTGTCTTATAAAGGCGGAATATCCATTCAGTGGGAGGCGACGTTTCCGTCGACAGCGAGGCGTCTGTGGTGACTTCGTCAATTTCAAGATGCAATCCGCCGGCTCAGTCTTCCGGAGGTGCTCATAGGGGTAGGGTGTGCGTGTGTGCGTTCATAGGGGTGAGTGTATGCGCGTGTATGTAAGCGTCTGTTTTTGTATTGTGCTTCTAAAAAAAAGCCTCATAGCTGGTCCCCAAAGCAAATGGCGGAGGGGAGAAAATCGTGTGGACGGGCATGTGGGGAAAACTAAAGGAGAGAGTGTGTGTAGGTTGAGAAAAAAGATAGACCGGCTATTTTATTCAACGCATAGTTTGCTATTGAAGGTGCCGGTGGAAGCATTTTTTTTTTTTGTATTGGAACCCAATAGCCATATAGGAGCGCTATGGGGGTCATCGATGAAGATGCTCTAAGTATTACTCCGTCTATTTCAATGAATAAGATGTCCTCGTTTTTCGTGTTTTTTTTATTAAGAATTACTCCAAATATATAAAGATTCTTGATATATGTTAGCATCATTAGAAAGTGTTTTTATATGAAAACGATATTAATCACGTACAGTATAATTAAGATTTTGTTGCTCGACCTTTTTAGTAAAGTTTATCTTAAAATAAGTGTGCACCTTATTCATCAAAATGGGTGTAGTATGCTTCAAATAGCCTCTGCAGCAAGTAGCGTGTTCTCTCAATTTGTTTGGCCATGCCAACAACATCGCTACTTATCATGGGACACGGATTTTTTCAAGGGTGGAATCCAAAAAGGCATAAAAAATCCAATGGTGGTTTCTTATTGTGAGTATGAAAGATTTGTGAGCTGATCTGCTACCACAAGCTGCTGCAAATCATGTTGTTTCACTAATCCCCTCGCTTGGAGTATATTGAATTATTTATAAGTAATTGTAGCAACTAGCTAGCTTCACTGAGTACTAGTATATGTCGAATTTGTAGATCAAGGAGGAACACGAGAGGTGGGCACCTAGCTAGACTCTTTCTTACCGATAGCTGTAACTTTCCGTAGCCGGTGGAGTTATGGTGGCAGTTAGAAGAATATGTTTTGGGTTGGGAGCTACCACCCCATATTGGCAGCATAAACTTGCCGTTCGGGATGTTGCAGGGCTTCTTTGGCCCATCTTCTATATATGTATATATATCAAATTAGCATTGATATTTAGATTTGCATTATGGGGAAGGAACATGGTTGGGTTGGGCAGTTTAGTTGACATATATCCGAAGTAGTACTACAGCCGTATATGGTGTTTCCTCTGCAAATTGGCCTGTTGATACGTTGTAAGAAGGAAAAAAAATCAACATAAGCTTCCATTTACAAAACCAGTTTCTTATTTCGTGTGGTTTTAGTAGAGCATGTATTCCTGCAGTTATACTTCGAGCTGCGAGGTTAATTCCACATTTCACCCCCCTTAATTAGCCTCGCTGCACCTGTCTTCCTCGTCCAATCTGCATTTTCAACAACGACTGACGATTAGACGGAACTGCCACCGCCCGATCGAAGCCGCTGCTATTTTGCAAGAAGGAACGCAACCCGTACCACTAATCGACAACTTCACATCACATCCGGCACTCGTCTTCCAAACAACGATGAGGTCATGTCACCTCGAGTGGGATTCTTGAATATCTTGCTCGTACCTAGGCAGCGCGGACAACGAGTCGATCGTACCAGCGAAAGTTGCACGGCGACGACGCGGGAACGAAAATGGCGGCGGTCCACGGGAACGTGCTCTCGTCGCTGACCAGCTACTGTAGCAGCTTAGCTCCTGCTGCTATAACGTCAGGACAGTCTACATGTTCCAGTACTGCTGCGTGCATGTACAGCACGTGTAGATTTGACTGACTGCACCATCCGGGAAAGCGCAACGGAGAAGAGAAAGAGAGTGTACTTCCGGGTAGCCGTGATCCGTCACTGTGTATAGAAAATTAAATTAGGTTTTCGCAGATAGGGTTTAGCCACGTACGCGCAGGTCCTTGCAAACTGCGATCACAGAAAATGCTACGGAGCAAATTGATCTAATCAAAGAGCATAAGCAAGACATATCTTTGGCTTCGTTTATAGAATCGATGTACTAGATAATTCAATCAAAAGCTCAACCTGATAAAAACAGTTATATCGTCATATACTCGCTCTGTTTCAAAAAAGATATAACAGATTTGTCTAAACTCGGATATATCTACGACATTCTTTTAGAGTTAGGGGTGTACTAAATTTCAACGCTCCCGCGTGGGTTTGATTTGACGTAGGCCGTAGAATCTTCCTTTTTTACTCCTGGCTCTGAGATTTCACAAACTCTAACCAAGTAACACCTGCTTGCCAACTTAATCAAAAATCCAAACTATCGAAAAAAAACTATACAATATATTATATTTCAACGATTTGCTCTATGTCCTTATGGATTTACGGCTACCTAGAGTCATACATGATATGAACGATTTGCCGGTATGGAGTAATAAGCATGAAGTGCTACGGATGAACATACAGAGGTTACACTACCACGAAATAGAGAGCAAAAGAAGTGAAAATTAATATTCTTCACCGTTCTTACGGAAACTTCAAGTGTAGCCTGAGCTACATGGTTTCTATTTTTTTAACAAAATTTGAATACAATATTTAAAAGTTTAAAAAAAATTGGAAAAAATATCTCGATGTAGCCACTGATGTACTCTACAATTGTGCAGAATCTCAGCACTACATACGTTATATTCAAGGCTGCAGAAAAATGACAAATTCTGACAAATATTAGAGGTTTCAAAATTTGTACAGTTCACTTTTTTAGATCCATGGATTTGTAAATTTTGCACAGCCCAAAATACTCAGTCTTTCGTATTTTTTTTTTCACAGTGGTATAGTACATCATTGTCTACCTTTACAAAAAATTCATATTTACAAAAATATGAAATACTATTTTCGATTTTTTGAAAAAACAAGGTCCATGTAGCCCAAGTTCCAAAATGCAACACTCACCGTCCCTATGCATTCATGAAATTTTGGTTGTCCGTTTTGCACAAGGCTGACGCCCATTTGGGTGATGCATGGGCCGATGGATGCCGCCCACGGTGTCGGCCTTTTCACTGTGACAGCCCCAGCTGTGTCAACTAAATAGGCCGCAAGCGCGACTTCAGGTTTTGCCCAACATCTGGCTCATTACATTGACAAGAAAAGTGTAGCCCACTCTCTTACACTTTCTTTTGTGTATTTCAATGTCAGATCAACCGACATCGTTCATCAAGGCACACACACAAAGGTCTGCTAGTTTATACGAAATCACTAGAAAATGCAGACTTTTGCAAAGGTCTGTTAGTTTTCTCTATATTCCTGACATATGTCGCCTGATTTCTTTTTCTTTTTTTACAAATACCATAACACAAGAGTTTTTGTGGGATTTCTCTTCTGCCACGAGATGAGTGATATATTTCCCATGCATTTTTCAAGATTTAATATTCAAATGAAATCACTTAGAATGAATGTTTTCCACAGATGCATTACTTGCGTAGAGATTTTCAAACTAGATCTCATGTTGCACTTAGAAGTACAAGACTACACATGACGTAGCAAATCTAAAGGGAGCCGATCAATCGAGTAGGAACCTACACTGTGGCCGTTGTTCGAAAGTCAACCGTACCGTTGTTGGAAAGAATCGAAGCCGAGGACTCTACTACCCGGAACTCAATACGATTCAAACAAAGCCTTTGCTTTGCTAAAGATACCTGTTCCGTTGTTCCTTTACCGGCAACAACTATTGAATAACATTCCGGGGGCGTACCTAATGGTTTCATTAATTTGAATGGATTGATCCATTGTACGGTTGTAGGAATCCTCATCCGTTGGACCCCCTCCCTCCCGGGCCGCTCGCGTGGGCGGTTCCGGAGGGCGCCCCCACCTCCGCCAACAGCCGATCTTCGAGCTCCCCTTGCCGCTGCCGGCGCCGGCGGGGGTGGCAGCGCCCGGCCGCCGAAGGCGGAGGATAGGTGGGCGGACCTCTCTTGCCTCCTCTTCACGCAGAGAGAGGGCGAGGTGGAGGGTTGCGGCGGTGCGGCAGGTCGAGGCGGTGAAGGCGGGCGGCCAGGGTAGCGCGGTGGTCGGCGGTGAAGCGTGGGGCGGCGCCACGACGGGATGCGAAGGGCGGCGATGGCCGCTGGCGGCGCCCGATCTGGGCCAGTGGGCCGCAGCTGCTCCCGTCCGGGACGACGTCTGCAACCTGGCGGAGGATCTTTCTGTTGCAGGTATGCTGGCTTCTTGTAATATCCCAGAACTTAGGGCTAACAACAACAACAACAACAACAACAACAACCAAGCCTTTCAGTCCCAAACAATTTGGGGTAGGCTAGAGTTGAAACTCATAAGATCTCGAAGCCAAGTCATGGTTCCGGAACGTGGATAGCTAACTTCCACGCACCCCTATCCATGGCTAAATCTTTGTCGATATTCCAAACCTTCAGGTCTCTCTTAACGGACTCCTCCCATGTCAACTTTGGTCTACCACGACCCCTCTTAACATTCTCAGCACGCTTTATCCGTCCGCTACGCACTGGCGCTTCCGGAGGCCTCCGTTGAATATGTCCAAACCATTTGAGACGATGTTGGACCAGCTTCTCTTCAATCGGTGCTACCCCAACTCTCTCCCGTATATCGTCGTTCCGTACCCGATCATTTTTTGTGTGGCCACATATCCATCTCAACCTGCTACACTTAGCTGTTGGATATGTCGTCTCTTCGTTGGCCAACACTCAGCGCCATACAACATCGCAGGTCGGATAGCTGTCCTATAAAACCTGCCTTTTAGCTTTTGTGGCACTCTCTTGTCATAGAGTACGCCAGAAGCTTGGCGCCACTTCATCCAACCAGCCTTGATTCGGTGGCCCACAAAAGCTAAAAGGCAGGTTTTATAGGACAGCTATCCGACCTGCGATGTTGTATGGTAGAATTAGAAAAGGGATGTGCACTTCATCGCAAAACGGGGGGAATTTTCGCGCTTTATTAAACAAAACCTAAGAAGGATCGATGTTTCTCTCTCTTTGTTATTAGGGTTAGGGTAAGGAGAGTGTGATAAATTTCGACATGACTTCTTTTGAAACTTATAAGTTTGGGAGATGATTTGAATTGTATCCAAATTGAATTCATAAAACAAATAGAGTATAAGACAAACAAGATACAAATGAATTATGAATTCATAATTCATGCACATATCTCATATATACAACATTATTCAAATAAATATCAAATTTATATGAATACATTACAAGTGAATATCAAAAACTTTACAAAAAGCTCATGAAACAAAACTTGAGCTTTATTGATATGAACACAGAGATACAAAGTCATTACAATATCCCTGACGCTAATGTGAGTATGGAGATATGTGCTGGACACTTTGTCTACGACGCTATAGTGTGCCATATGTTATGTACCCTGTATCAGATACATGCATTAAATATGAGTGGTCGCCTGCATACTAGCGCCTGCGAACTCTGCACTGAGCGTTATGTACCGCCTGCCCATGATCTGCAGTCTCTTCACTGTACTTGTTCATGCTAGTTCAATTGTTGCGCTTTACATGCCAAAGCTGTTTGCCTTCACGTCCAGTTGGGGAATCCTAGCTAGAAACTAATACTGATGCAAGTTGCCAGTGGAGCAAACTAGATGCATACAAATTCGTTGCAGAGTGATGGTACACAACATTTGCTCCGTCAAAACAGGTAAGACTGTTTGGAGGACAACCATTATTACATGGGACCCAGGTCTGGACCTTGCTCTCTATCCATCCAAATAAAAATTAGCAAATACGAGTAGAGAATACGGGAGCAGCTGTGCTCGTGATCAGATGTGCATTTTCCTTACAATATCCATTATTACAAGAATTGATGAATAATAAAAGGCAGAAAATAAAATTACATAACAAGAATTGATCCTAAACTAAAATATGCATCTTGTTCTTTTCCAAGTCTTGCTTGATCTTGGAAACCTGCAAAACAGAGGCAAATAGAAGTATTTGTCCAATACCAAGTGTCATTGACACTTGGCAATGAAAATAAATAGAATTGGGGATGATAAGCTTGGAGGCAGGGAGCAAGTTCCAACCCAGGACAAGGGGGAACACGGCAGCAGACACCAACAGGAGCAAGGAGTGGTGCACACTACATCACACCACACTCACACACATGAGCTGTCGACCAAGAAAACCAGTTGATGATGCTATAAATAGCACAGTACATTGAGATAGGGATGAATCATCAGTTCATCAAGGAAGAACATCAAGAACAGCCAGCAAGGTAAGATCACACATTTATCCAGAGAAATCAACCACCCAAAACCAACCCAGCACCCAAAGATCATGGTGACCTGATGGTATTTACCAAGTGATGCCATTCATTATAGTCCTCCTAGAATCCAAGGCATTTCGTCGGAATACATCTTGTCTTTTCACCTTTGTAGTCCTATGCATAGTAGAAGAGGCCAGGCCAAGAACTAGTGGATCTAGTCATTGGATATGCTTAAGTGCTAGCTATCCATGTCACTAAAACACTATAACAGTAGCCAACTAGATAACCTAGAACCCTATGGTGTATTCAACCATCAGATTCACCCATTTTTCCACAAGGCATTCATCTTGGTGATTCCCAACTGTGGAGTTTATTATATTTTCATAAAACCCACCAAATAGCCAAATAGGATGCAACCAGATGCAATAGCCAGCTACTGAGGTCACAAACCAGCTTAACATGCAAGCACAACCACACAGACAGCTTGTCTTCATCACCACACAGGTTCAGACAAGGATTTATGTAGGATAACGTTGCATAGAAAACAAAAATTTTCCTACCGCGAACACGCAATCCAAGCCAAGATGCAATCTAGAAGACGGTAGCAACGAGGGGTTTATCGAGTCTCACCCTTGAAGAGATTCCAAAGCCTACAAGAGGAGGCTCTTGTTGCTGCGGTAGACGTTCACTTGCCGCTTGCAAAAGCGCGTAGAAGATCTTGATCACGATCGGTTCCGGCGCCACGAACGGGCAGCACCTCCGTACTCGGTTACACGTTCGGTTGTTGATGAAGACGACGTCCACCTCCCGTTCCAGCGGGCAGCGGAAGTAGTAGCTCCTCTTGAATCCGACAGCACGACGGCGTGGTGTCGGTGGCGGTGGAGAAACCCGGCGGAGCTTCGCTAAAGCTACACAGGAGATATGGAGGAGAGGGGGCGGCTAGGGTTTGGGAGGGGGTGGCCGGCCACTTCAAGGGGGGCGACCAGCTTGTGGTCTTGGGGTGGCCGGCCCCCTCCCTTGGCCCCTCATTATATAGGTGGATCCCCAAGAGTTGGTCTCCAAGTCTTCGAATAAGACCCGAACCAAAAACCTTCCATATGGAGGGGAAACCTAGCCAAGCTAGGACTCCCACTAGAGGTGGGAGTTCCACCTCCCATATGGGGGGGTGGCCGGCCCCCTAAGGGGGAGTCCACTTGGGACTCCTCCCCCACTAGGGTTGGCCGGCCATGGAGGTGGAGTCCCATGTGGACTCCACCTTCCTTGGTGGTTTCTTCCGGACTTTTCTAGAACCTTCTAGAACCTTCCATAGAACCTTCCGCGACATTTTAATTCACATAAAATGACATCCTATATATGAATCTTATTCTCCGGACCATTCCGGAACTCCTCGTGATGTCCGGGATCTTATCCGGGACTCCGAACAAATATTCGAACTCCATTCCATATTCAAGTTCTACCATTTCAACATCCAACTTTAAGTGTGTCACCCTACGGTTCTTGAACTATGCGGACATGGTTGAGTACTCACTCCGACCAATAACCAATAGCGGGATCTGGAGATCCATAATGGCTCCCACATATTCAACGATGACTTTTAGTGATCGAATGAACCATTCACATACAATACCAATTCCCTTTGTCACGCGATATTTTACTTGTCCGAGGTTTGATCTTCGGTATCACTCTATACCTTGTTCAACCTCGTCTCCTGACAAGTACTCTTTACTCGTACCGTGGTATGTGGTCTCTTATGAACTCATTCATATGCTTGCAAGACATTAGACGACATTCCACCGAGAGGGCCCAGAGTATATCTATCCGTCATCGGGATGGACAAATCCCACTGTTGATCCATATGCCTCAACTCATACTTTCCGGATACTTAATCCCACCTTTATAGCCACCCATTTGCGCAGTGGTGTTTGGTGTAATCAAAGTACCTTTCCGGTATAAGTGATTTACATGATTGATACGTCCAAAACGTATCTACTTTCCCGAACACTTTTGCTATTGTTTTGCCTCTAATTTGTGTATTTTGGATGCAACTAACACGGACTAACGCTGTTTTCAGCAGAACTGCTCTGGTGTCTCGTTTTTGTGCAGAAATCCAACTTTCGGGAAAATCCTCGGAATTTATGCAGAAGGCCCTATTTTCCCAGGAAACTTACGGAGCCAGAAGGACAAACCAGGTGGAGGCCCGAGGGCCCCACACCATAGGGCGGCGCGGCCCAGGGGGGGCCCGCGCGGCCCTGTGGTGTGGCCCCCTCGGCCGGCCTCCGACGCCCTCCTTCGGACTACTTATCGGCCTCGACCTAAAAACGCACGGAGAGAAGTCGAAGTCGCCGTAAACCCTCCGAACGCCGCCACATCGCGAAACTCCGTCGCGGGAGCCAGAAGTCTCCGTTCTGGCACTCCGCCGGGACGGGGAATTGGAGGAGATCATCGCCGCCATCACCGCCAATGCCTCTACATCAACTAGCCATGTTTCCCCCATCCATGTGTGAGTAATTCCCCCACTGTAGGCCGAAGGGGATGGTAGGGATTGGATGAGATTGGTCATGTAATAGCATAAGATTGTTAGGGCATAGTGCCTAGTGTCCGTAATCGGTACTTTGATGATATTGTTGCAACTTGTTATGCTTAATGCTTGTCACTAGGGCCCGAGTGCCATGATCTCAGATCTGAACATGTTATTGTTTCATCATGATATTCATTGTTTATGGTCTTACCTATAAGTTGTATACACATGTCGCTGTCCGGAACCGATGGCCCCGAAGTGACAGTAAATCGTGGACAACCGGAGGGAATGGTAGCGATGTGAGGATCACATGTGTTCACGGAGTGTTAATGCTTTGCTCCGGTACTCTATTAAAAGGAGTACCTTAATATCCAGTAGTTTCCCTTGAGGCCCGGCTGCCACCGGCTGGTAGGACAAAAGATGTTGTGCAAGTTTCTCATTGCGAGCACGCACGACTATATATGGAACACATGCCTATTGATTGCTTTGTACTTGGACACCGTTTTATTATTATCTGCAAATGCCCTGCTATGATTGTTACATGAGTTTCTCTCATCCATGCAACGCCCATCTTCCGTCCCCGTGCCTACAGTATTTTAATCCTGCTGTTTACTAAAATCATTACTGCTGTCTCTGTTACTCTGCTGCTGTTATTTCACTACTGCTACTGCTATAAAACTGTTACTACTGATAAACTCTTGCGAGCAAGTCTGTTTCCAGGTGCAGCTGAATTGACAACTCCGCTGTTAAGGCTTCCAAGTGTTCTTTGTCTCCCCTTGTGTCGAATCAATAAATTGGGTTTTACTTCCCTCGAAGACTGTTGCGATCCCCTATACTTGTGGGTCATCAAGACTATTTTCTGGCGCCGTTGCCGGGGAGCATAGCTTTATTTGGAAGTTCACTTGGATTAATATTGTTCGCTGCAAATTCTCCATCATGGGTAAACCTCGCGATACTAAGATCGCCATATTACCATCCACTACAAGAAAAGGTACAATTCTGAATACCTCTGCTGCTCTTGATTCACCATCTGTGATTGATAAACTTGTTTCACCGCCACATGCTTCGCATGCGGGTACTTCTGCTGAATCTGAAAACTCTCATAATATTGATAATGTTTCTGCTGTGCTTGATGATAGTGGTTCATTGGGATCCTTTCTAGATGCTACAATTGCTAGATCTAGACAAATTGGAAATACTGAAACTCCTAATGCTACTACACCTGTTAGTTCACCTGAACTTGATTATTTTAGTGATGATCCTGATGAAGATTATGTGGAGCTTAATGATGATTTTATTGAAAAAATGCAATGCTACTACTGATGCAAGAAAAATTAAAAAGTTGCTTACGTAACATGTCGTTAGATATAAACTGTCTCCTGATCCTAAGTTTGCCACATCTCCCATAAACATTAGGGATAAAGATTATGATTTTTCTCTTGATCTATCTCATATAGCTATTGTTGAGAAAACACCCTTTTGTGGTACTGAAAAAGAAAGTGCTGTTGAACACATGACTGAGTTATCTACTCTAAGTAGCTTGTTTTCTGATGATGTCAAGATGCGTACTTACTTTGTTGCTAAAATCTTTCCATTTTCATTAAAGGATGACGCTAAAACTTGGTATAATAATTTGCCACCTAATTCTATTAGAAGTCCAAAAGAATTGCTTGATGTTTTCTTCCGCAAATACTTTCCTGCTAGTGCTCAACATATTGCTTTGCAGAGAATTTATAATTTTGACCAGGGAGATGAAGAGAAATTGCCTGAGGCTTGGGCGAGATTTTGCTCTCTTATTAGAGCTCGGCCTGATCATGATTTGGAAAAGCATGATTTACTTGATATATTGTATAGTGGACTAACCATTGAGTCTAGGGCATACCTGGATAGTTGTGCTGGTTGTGTTTTCAGGAAAAGAACTCCAGACGACGCTGAAGAATTATTGGCTAAAATAAGCCGGAATCATGATGATTGGACTACGCCTGAACCAACTCCAACGCCAATATTAAAGAAGAGGGGTTTAATTAAATTGAATGATGAAGATATGAGGGAAGCCAAGAAGTCTCTCAAGGAGAAAGGTATTAAATCTGAAGATGTGAAGAATCTACCTCCTATAGAAGATATATGTGAGATAATTCCCCCTTCATCCATGATTGAGGTAAACTCCCTTCAACGCTTTACTAGGGAAGATATTCCGTATTCGAAACCTCCTGCACAATGCTTAGATGAGTTTGATAATTATATTGTTAAGCAAGAAAATTTTAATATGAGAGTAGAGAATCATTTAATGGAAAATTCTCGAGCTATTAGTGAATTGCATGATATTGTGGAGAGAACCTCCAATGATGTTAAGATGCTTGTTAAACATTTTCATATGATTCAAACTCAAATTGATCAACTCACTAAAGTGCAAAATGACTTGTTAGGGAATAATTCTAAAGAGAAACATGCTTATGAACAACTAGAGGTGGTGTCTCTACCCAGGATCCTCTATATCCTGAAGGGCATCCCAAAAGAATTGAACAAGATTCTCAATGCATTGAACCTAGTGCTCATTCTAGGAATAAAAAGAAGAAGAAACATAAAAATGTTGTAGAATCCTCTGAACCTGTTAATGATCCTAATAGTATTTCTATTTCTGATGCTGAAACTGAAAGTGGTAATGAACATGATAATGATAAAGATAATGATAAGAATGATACTCCTGATAAAGAAGAGGTTGAAGAAGAACCTGAAAAGCATGCTAAAAATAAAAAGTACACTAAAGAAGATTTTATTGCTGAGAAACATGGTAATGAAAGAGAACCTTGGGTTCAAAAGCAAATGCCTTTTCCTGCTAAGAAACTAAAATCAAAGGAAGAAGAACACTATAATAAATTTTGCGATTGGATGAAACCTTTATTCTTGCAAATCCCTTTGACTGATGCTATTAAATTGCCTCCTTATTCAAAGTATATGAAAGATATTGTTACTAACAAAAGGAAAATCCCCAATGAGGAAATTTCCACTATGCTTGCTAATTACTCTTTCAATGGCAAAATTCCAAAGAAGTTAGGCGACCCAGGTATACCTACTATTCCTTGTTCTATCAAGAATAATTATGTTAAAACTACTCTATGTGACTTGGGAGCCGGTGTTAGTGTTATGCCTTTTTCTCTTTATAAGAGACTTTACTTAGATAAGTTGATACCTACTGATATATCTTTGCAAATGGCTGATAAATCTACTGCTATTCCTGTTGGTATATGTGAGAATGTTCCTGTTCAAGTTACTACTAACTGCTTGATATTAACTGATTTTGTTGTGTTGGAAATGCCTGAAGATGATAATATGTCTATTATTCTTGGGAGACCTTTTCTTAACACCGCAGGGGCTGTTATTGATTGCAATAAAGGAAAGGTTACTTTCAATGTTGATGATAGGGAGCATACCATTTATTTTCCCAAGAGGATTGAGAAAGCGTGTGGAGTTAATACTATTTCTAATGTGAGAACTATCAAAGTGGGAACTATTGATTGTCCTATATATGAGCCTAAGGAAGAATATCAAACTCTTGTGATTGGATCCATATCAATACAATTCAAGGTAACATGATTGATTTGAGGTTTATTTCTTCTTATGCTTTGTAAAATTTATTTGGTGACAAGACTTGATCAACCTTGTTAGCAAATACCTTTTACATGCATAGAGAGGGTAAACAACATATCTTTCTTCCTCCATTTGCTCTAGTTGCTGTAGCATTTTTAATTTGCAAAGTTCCTTAGTTATTTGAAGATTTCAAAATTTTTCCTGGCCAGTAATAATAAACTAAATACCCAGAAATGTGCATTTTTCGAAGTTTTCAAAAATTCACAAAAATTATACCGTTGGTCATATTTTTCGACGAGGCACCTGGGAGCACCAGAGGATGACCTGTGGGGCACCAGAGGGCGCCAAACCACAGGCCAGCGCGGCCAAGGAGGTGGCCGCGCCACCATGTGGTGTGGGCCCCCCTTTGCCCCACTTTGTCATCTCTTTCTCCCAGCACCTTCTCTCTCCCGAAAAAACTCGTACCAAGTTCCTCTCTCTCGCGTTTTTGCTCCAGAGCTCCAGATTTCTCGATCTCTTTGCTCAGCCCAGATTTCCTGCTGAAATTTGGCACATTTGCTCCTTGGTATGTGACTCCTCCACCCATCCAAGTAGAATTTTGTTTGGTTGAGTATATCTTGAATATTTTGCTGCTGCAGGTAACATGTTTAGTGAGCTTGCATGCTTGTTCTAAGTGGTAGAAACTAGTTTTGATGCATGATTAGTACTCTAGCAAGTTCCTATGGTAGTTTCCCTCAATTATATGTCACCAAATCAAATTTTTATATTGTTTGTTGAAATTTCAGAAAATGGAGTGGAATAGATATCACTTGAACCAGCAAGAATTGGAAGTCCAACAAGTTATGAGAGTCAATCGTGAAGAGGGAGTATACCCCTCTTACTACCCGTGCGCGGATTTTATGAGAAGCGCGGGAATGCTTGAAGATGTTCAAAGTCTAATTTCTCGTGCAGGGCTGAGTGACTTTGTTGAAGGAGAGCCAAGACAATATGTAAAATTAACTATGTCTTTTGTGCAGGACTTCAAGTTCAATTGGTCGCGATCTAACCCCACGGTCCAGTATAAAATTTACAATAAATAAAGCTGTCAACTTGCCATTTAGTGCTTTTTGTGCAGCAATTAGAGTACCGCAATGGGGGTCATGCGAGAAGATAAGGGGATCGCCGCAAGAACTCTTGGACCTCTTCAAGATGATTAGCGATGGAAGGAGTTTCTTAGGGGATAATGGTAAAATCACTAGTATTCAGCTCCCGGCTATCCGCTACTTTGCCTGTTTTATTACCAAATGCGTTCTTGCTAAAAAGATTGGTGGTAAACTTTCTATCCCAGATTTGGCTTTTCTAGCTGCGGCACTGCAAAATAGTAAGACTTATAATTTGGGGGCATTGATAGCCTATAGACTTGCTACTAACCGTGAGAAAGGTGGAATTTGTGGAGGTCTCATCGCCTCTCGTTTACTGGCTTTTCATAATGTAGAACCTCATCATTTTGATATTCCATTCCACATAGAAAAACTTGATATAGCCTCTATGATTAAACATGAATTTGTTTCAGATTCCTCCAACTTGGGTAACCTGTTTTACAAGATGACATTTTATAAGAAAGTCTGGAGAATAACTAAGAAAACTGAGAAACTAGTAAGATTGCCTGCCCCTGTTTTGTCTAACCTTGATTCCAGGGGAGATTGGTCGGTCACAGAAGGTGCACTGGATGCACACATAGAGAGAGGAGGTCAACATACAAGAGACGACACGGAGGTCGAGGAGCACCTCGACTCATCATCTGATGCAGCAAGTTCTTCGCATCAACATGGTGGATATGCGGAGCCTCCACGCTTTTCTTCTGCACAGGAACTTTACTATGACTACTCCATGGACTACCCACCGGCGAGGAACAACGACCCTCGTTGGGGTTGAACTCCACTTAGGCCAAAAGCCTAAGCTTGGGGGGAGGTATACCGGCATCACTCATTCTTTGCATATTATGGTTGCTGGATACTTGCACATACTTGTTTTGTTCGTTTGAGTGGTTTTCTAATGAGAGGAAGATGATATTTGGGGAAGTGCTGCCTGAAAACAGATTCTGGAACGTTACCGTAAAAATTCTCGAAAATAGCCAGAGCGTCATTTTGAGCTGCCAATTTTGTGCAGGTTCCCCAGGTTGTTATCTAACTTTCATTAGTTGAACACTTTTCGAGCTGAGCAACGTAAGATTTTTGTAAAAATCGATCTCTGTACTGCTGTCAGGTTTTGGCAGATTTCTGCCATCTCGCTTTTCTGTGTTTCTTTTAGTTTGCTATTTCTTGTTTTCGCTTTGTTTCTTTCCCAAAACACAAAAAGACCAAAAATATTTCTGTTGTTTCTCTTCACCATTTGTTTGCTTTGGTTTCTTGCATTTGTTTCGCTTAATTTGCTATTGCTAGTTTGTTATAAGAAAACCCAAAAAGATTTTGCTTTGTTTGCTTGTTTCCTCTTGTTCTTGTTTCTAATTCGAAAACACCAAAAATATTTGCTGTTCTTCTCTGGTTTGTAAAGTTCTTTATGAGTTCAATGGTCTTTGGTGGCTGGAGCGTGGTTTTCATTTCATATTATCCAAGCTGCACAAGTGAAAAGGCAATAATGACGATCTACGACAATCTGATTGTGGTGAGAGGCTGGTATGAACTCTATTTGTTTTCATTTTTGTACATATACTCATCCATGTGAGCATGCTTAGTTGGTTCATGTGAGGTATATGTTATTTGAGAAAGTCTAGTAGTTTATGATCTCTCATGTTTAGCTCCAATCTATTAATATGAGTAGCATGTCATGGATGTTTGCTTGCATTGTTTTATTCATAAGTAAGTATGGCATTGTGGTATCCTCCTCTGAATAATTCATTTATATCGACTTGGCACATGCTCACGCATGCATATGACTGAACAAAAAGTCAATTAAGCCTTGATCTATATTGCTTCAGAGTTCTTGTATCACTTTTATGCCTCCGTTAATTTATTTTGCCGCAAGCATGATTATGACAGTTACTGCTCTCTTGATTTGTCGCTCCCTAGTCTTTTGCTAGCCTTCACTTGTACTGAGCGGGAACGCTGCTCGTGCTTCCAAACACCTGAAAACCAAGTTGTTCCAAAAGTGTCCACTATAAATACCTATGCATGGCATTTCAAACCATTCCAAGTAAATTCTCATGCGCTACCTTTAAAACCTTCAAAATGTTTCTCAATTTGTGTTTATGTTTCATAGCTCATGAGGAAGTATGTGGTGTTTAGCTTTCAACATTGTCATTTACTTTTGATGGACTCTCATATGGACTAGTGGCACATCCGCTTATCCAATAATTTTGCAAAAAGAGCTGGCAATGGGATTCCCAGTCCCGAATTAATTAACTTAAATAGACACTCCTCCATGGTTTGTGATTGTTGGACGGCACCCGAAGGATTCGGTTAGCCATGGCTTGTGTAAGCAAAGGTTGGGGGGAGTGTCATCATCATAATAAAACTAAAATAAAAAAAAGCACTCCTTCATGGTATGAGATTGTTGGCAGGCACCCGAGGATTCGGTTAGCCATGGTTTGTGCAAGAAAGGTTGGAAGGAGTGCCAAATAAATATGCAATAATTCATGGGAGCCGCTCTTGAAAGTCCGGTTGGCGAGGTAGTTGGTGTACCCATTACCATTCGTTGACAACAACAAACACCTCTCAAAATAATTTTACTCCTGTCTTTATAAAAATGAAAACCTCTAGCGCATGTTAATCCCTGCTTCCCTCTGCGAAGGGTCAATCTTTTACTTTTATGTTGTGTCTCCATTATTTCTTTGAGCACTATCTTGAGAGCACAACTGTCATTCTTAGTATAATATGCTTGTCTCAAAATATGATTGATTGTGGTATAACTTTGATGCATTTATCTTTTGACAATCACTACTTCTAGTCTTTCTGTGAACTCCAGAGGTGCCCGGGCATTTATGTTTTGCCAACCAAATACAGGCAAGCGAGATACCACTTTATCATACTCTCTTATGAACATTGCAATCTTGCTTATATACATGATTCATGATGCTTATTATTAATTGTTGGTACCTCTCCATGATTGACATAGCTGTTAGATGATCTTATTTGCATGTATCTCATTATGAACTGCTTAAGTATTAGCCATAGCATGAGAATATATACATCATATGAGCAAATGCGTTCGTGAAAGTTCTTTTATCACTCAGTTGTTAACTGAATTGCTTGAGGACAAGCAATAAGCTAAGCTTGGGGGGAGTTGATACGTCCAAAACGTATCTACTTTCCCGAACACTTTTGCTATTGTTTTGCCTCTAATTTGTGTATTTTGGATGCAACTAACACGGACTAACGCTGTTTTCAGCGAATCGCTGCAGTGTGTCTCGTTTTTGTGCAGAAATCCAACTTTCGGGAAAATCCTCGGAATTTATGCAGAAGGCCCTATTTTCCCAGGAAACTTACGGAGCCAGAAGGACAAACCAGGTGGAGGCCCGAGGGCCCCACACCATAGGGCGGCGCGGCCCAGGGGGGGCCCGCGCGGCCCTGTGGTGTGGCCCCCTCGGCCGGCCTCCGACGCCCTCCTTCGGACTACTTATCGGCCTCGACCTAAAAATGCACGGAGAGAAGTCGAAGTTGCCAGAAACCCTCCAGAACGCCGCCACATCGCGAAACTCCGTCGCGGGAGCCAGAAGTCTCCGTTCTGGCACTCCGCCGGGACGGGGAATTGGAGGAGATCATCGCCGCCATCACCGCCAACGCCTCTACATCAACCAGCCATGTTTCCCCCATCCATGTGTGAGTAATTCCCCCGCTGTAGGCCGAAGGGGATGGTAGGGATTGGATGAGATTGGTCATGTAATAGCATAAGATTGTTAGGGCATAGTGCCTAGTGTCCGTAATCGGTACTTTGATGATATTGTTGCAACTTGTTATGCTTAATGCTTGTCACTAGGGCCCGAGTGCCATGATCTCAGATCTGAACATGTTATTGTTTCATCATGATATTCATTGTTTATGGTCTTACCTATAAGTTGTATACACATGTCGCTGTCCGGAACCGATGGCCCCGAAGTGACAGAAATCGGGACAACCGGAGGGAATGGTAGCGATGTGAGGATCACATGTGTTCACGGAGTGTTAATGCTTTGCTCCGGTACTCTATTAAAAGGAGTACCTTAATATCCAGTAGTTTCCCTTGAGGCCCGGCTGCCACCGGCTGGTAGGACAAAAGATGTTGTGCAAGTTTCTCATTGCGAGCACGCACGACTATATATGGAACACATGCCTATTGATTGCTTTGTACTTGGACACCGTTTTATTATTATCTACAAATGCCCTGCTATGATTGTTACATGAGTTTCTCTCATCCATGCAACGCCCGTCATCCGTCCCCGTGCCTACAGTATTTTAATCCTGCTGTTTACTAAAATCATTACTGCTGTCTCTGTTACTCTGCTGCTGTTATTTCACTATCACTGCTATAAAACTCACACCTCTATCGATAAACTCTTGCTAGCAAGTCTGTTTCCAGGTGCAGCTGAATTGACAACTCCGCTGTTAAGGCTTCCAAGTGTTCTTTGTCTCCCCTTGTGTCGAATCAATAAATTGGGTTTTACTTCCCTCGAAGACTGTTGCGATCCCCTATACTTGTGGGTCATCAATGATCTCATGGTCATAAGGACTAGGTAACTATGTATCGAAAGCTTATAGCAAATAACTTAATGACGAGATCTTATGCTACGCTTAATTGGGTGTGTCCATTACATCATTCATACAATGACATAACCTTGTTATTAATAACATCCAATGTTCATGATTATGAAACTAATCATCCATTAATCAACAAGCTAGTTTAAGAGGCATACTAGGGACTTCTTGTTGTCTACATATCACACATGTACTAATGTTTCGGTTAATACAATTATAGCATGATATATAAACATTTATCATAAACATAAAGATATAAATAATAACCACTTTATTATTGCCTCTAGGGCATATCTCCTTCAATTTATATTCCAAAATGATAGTGGAATTCATTTATGCAACGGTTGATACAATTGAATCATAACCAGTACATGGTTCATCAAGGATAACTAATAGAATTTAAAACCTGGCAACAGCATGACATGCACGGAAGGATTACTGGAGCAAATGCTTCAGTAATGCCTATCTGGCTACCAAAGCTAGTAACCAAGCAGTATTGCAAGCTTAAGCAAACCAATTTACCCTCAAGAATGCACACAATCCACTGGTGAAGCACCAATAGTAGCACAAGCTATGCAGAGTGAGAATTAATTCCCAATAAGCTCTACAGGTTAATTTTTGGCAACCAACAAGGTCTGGAGTGTCTAGCCCAAGGCTAGAACAACAGCCAAGCAAAATAAAGACATCAACCATGAGTATCTGATGATCCAATGGATCAATTGGATCATGCACAAGGTACTGGAGCACATCACTAGCAGCAAAAGTGTCAAGTTAATAGCACAACATGACTGTAAGCACAGCTAGGAATTAAATAGCACAGAGCAGCACATAGCATTGGCCAGCGACCAGCAAAGGTTAGGGCTAGTGTTGAGCAAGGATTCGAGTTAAGGAGTAACCACAGCAAGGTCATGCATGATCGTATGATCGTCAGGAAGCTTGGGGGCAATAGGTAGAGGAAGTACAGTAGCATGGAGGCGCACAGACATGGGGTAGAGAGAGAGGAGAACCATGGAGACTTACCCGCGCCTGGAAGCAGGAGCTACGGCATGGCGAGGCAGTGCCCGTGTGGCTGTAGCAACTGCAAGTCTGATGACCCACAAGTATAGGGGGTGTATCGTAGTATTTTCGATAAGTAAGAATGTCGATCCCAATGAGGAGCAGAAGGTGTTGACAAGCAGTTTCGATGAAGGATTCACTGTAAATGCTCGCAGACAAGTATTCAGGGGGTTTTGATGTAGCAGATGAATAAAGTACGAGTAAGTAAAATGCGAGAGTAACAATTGCAGCGAGTGGCCCAATCCTTTTTAGCACAAAGGACAAGCCGGTTTGTTTACTTATAATGACCAAACGTTCTTGAGGACACACGGGAATTTAGTCTAGTGCTTTCGCTTCATACAGCTGATTAATCTTCATTGTTTTGATAAGTGTTGTGTGGGTGAACCTATGCTAATGCACCGCCCTTCCTAGGACTAATACATACTTGTGATTATACCCCTTGCAAGCATCCGCAACTACAAGAAAGTAATTAAGATAAATCTAACCACAGCCTTAAACTCTGAGATCCTGCTATCCCTCCTGCATCGATATACCAACGGGGGTTTAGGTTTCTGTCACTCCGGCAACCCCGCAATTGGCAAACGAGTACAAGATGTATTCCCCTAGGCCCATAAAGGTGAAGTATCATGTAGTCGACGTTCACATGACAACACTAGAAGAATAACACCACAACTTAAATATCATAACATTGAATATTACTCAACCATAATTCACTACTAACATTTAGACTTCACCCATGTCCTCAAGAACTAAACGAACTACTCACGAGACATCATATGGAACATGATCAGAGGTGATATGATGATGAATAACAATCTGAACATAAACCTTGGTTCAATGGTTTCACTCAATAGCATCAATAATAAGTAGAAATCAATACCGGGAGAGTTTCCCCTATCAAACAATCAAGATCCAACCCAAATTGTTACAGCGGTGACGAGGTGCAGCGGTGGAGACAGCGGTGATGATGATGGAGATGATGGTGATCGTGATGGAGATGATGTCCAGCTCGATGACGGTAACGATGGCGTCGATTTCCCCCTCCGGGAGGGAATTTCCCCGGCAGATTTCAGCCTGCCGGAGAGCTCTTTTCTCTCTGGTGTTTTTCGCCCCGCAGAGGCGGCTGTGACTCTTCGCGACTATCCTCTGGGCTTAGGTTTTCGGGACGAAGATGTACGCGAAGGAGAGGAGGCCAGAGGGGGCTGTGGGCCCCCTCCCCACATGGCGGCGCGGCCAGGGCAGGGCCCGTGCCGGCCTATGAGGGGGGCCCATGGCGGCCCTCCTCGGCTCCTCCTTCTGGCTCTCTTCGTCTTCTGGAAAAATAGGATTTTTCATATAATTTCTGTCAATTGTTGATCTTCCGAAATATTGCATTCTGACGGCACTTTTTCCAGCAGAATCCTGACTCCGGTGCGCGATCCTCCAATAATCATGAAACATGCAAAATAGATGAAATAACATAAGTATCATCTCCAAATATGAAATATATCAATGAATAACAGCAAAATATATAAAATAGTGATGCAAAATGGACGTATCAACTCCCCCCAAGCTTAGACTTCGCTTGTCCCCAAGCGAAACTGAACTCGGTAAACAGGACCACATGTTTATGGAGTGAAGAGTCGATAAATAAAATACGGACAAGAAGCATCATATTCATTCACACAAGACATTCTAGTGAACAACTTCCTCATATAATTCAACTTGAAACAAGTATAAGGTGATCACGAATAAAGGTGCATAAGAAATCATAATTAGTGATGGCAAACTTCGTTCTTGGTCAGAGAACAATTAACAGGTTATACTTATCTATCGAGCAGCGCTCTCATGTTAAAGTTTATATGGCACAACTTGCATACTCAATCATAATAATCTCCTCATAATCATTGATAACTTTCAAAGCTATATTCATTCGGATAAAACTTGTACTAAACAAGGAAGAGTAAAAGGCATGATGAAGTAGATCACAATATAAATGGTTTGATCACAACAACTCAAATGCTTGCTTGAGATGGAGGGAAATAGGTTTACTGACTCAACATAAAGTAAAAGACAGGCCCTTCACAGAGGGAAGCAGGGATTAAATCATGTGCTAGAGCTTTTTCAGTTTTGAAATCATATAAAGAGAGTAAAAGTAACATTTTGAGAGGTGTTTGTTGTTGTCAACGACTGGTAGCGGGTACTCTAACCCCCTTGCCAGACAAACTCTCGAAGAGCGGCTCCCATAAAGTTTTATTTTAGGTTGGCACTCCTCCCAACCTTTGCTTTCACAAACCATGGCTAATCGAATCCTCGGGTGCCTGCCAACAATCTCATACAATGAAGGAGTGCCTTTTTGTTTTAGTTTTTTTTAGATGCCACTCCTCCCCTCCTTTGCTTTCTCAAGCCATGGCTAACCGAATCCTCGGGTGCCTTCCAACAATCACATACCATGGAGGAGTGTCTATTTGTAAAATTATGAAGGTTAATTAATCGGGGCTGGGAACCCCATTGCCAGCTCTTTTTGTAAAATTATTGGATAAGTGGATGAAGCCACTAGTCCATTGGTAAAAGTTGCCCAACAAGATTGAAAGATAAAACACCACATACTTCCTCATGAGCTATAAAACATTGACAAAAATAAGAGATAGTAAATTTTGAATTGTTTTAAAGGTAGCACACGAAGTATTTACTTGGAATGGCAGAAAATACCATGTAGTAGGTAGTTATGGTGGACACAAATGACATAGGTTTGGGTTAAGGTTTGGATGCACGAGAAGCATTCCCTCTCGGTACAGGTTTTTGGCTAGCAAGGTTAATTAGCAAGCATAAGAGTTGAGGGAAACAAACAAATATACATGTGATAGAAACAATCATGCATCTTCCTTGTAAGCACAAACAATTTTAACTTCAGAATAATAAGCTAAGGAGCTAACAAGAAAGAAAGACAATGAAACAACATATCTACATGTATTTCTCTTTTCTACTCAAACCTCAAAGTGTTGTTGCTATTGACCAATGCTAAGTTTGCCAAAACCAAATAGATTTACTCAATGCTCCCAAAGTGATACCAATACTAATAACAAATCAATCATATAATAGAGATTGCAGACTAAAATAAGATGTGCAATATGTAAATGATAAGACTTCTCATTAATATTCCATAACGATAACTCACACCAAGGGATACATAGACAACCAACTAAGGAGAGATACTTCCACACTGCAACCCATCTTATATGATAACTTCCCTACTCATGATATGACACTACTTGATAGTAAAAAGTAAAAGATAGTGATGATGTGATACCGCGGCACTCCCCCAAGCTTGGAACAAACCAAGGGGATGCCAATACCGATGATGAATTACTCCTTCGGTGGTGGTGGTGATGAACTCTTCCCGCGATTCTTAAAGATCTCCTTCAGCTTCAGCTTCTCAGTTTGGCAGTTCTGCACTAAGACTCGAAGAGATTCATTGTTATCTGAAAGTGGCGGTGGCAGCCTTGTGATGGGAATCGAGTAATATTCCAGCATTCTACGAAGTCGGTTGTTCTCCTCCTGAAGTATCTCCACTTCCCTTCTCAGAGCACGGTATTGATCACAAAACTCATCGGTAACCCGTAGTGCTTCCCCCACGCAAGGGAAAGAGTCGAGGCTAAGAGCAGGCGGTAGAGGTCCCTGCAAGTTATGAGAAAAAGAACGTCCGGTGTTAACCGATCCCACCAAGATTTGCTTACTCCCAACAGCTCGTTGATCTCTTTTTGATGGCATCTTCTTCACTTCCTCCTCGAAACTCTCCTCCATCTTTCTCCACTCGGGATCTTGGATATCTTCATCCGAAAGCCCCTTGCCCTTGTTGTTGGAGACCATGGTGCTTCTAGATTGAAAACAGATCCTGGCAGAAACAGCTCGAAACAAAACACGTCGAGAAAATGATATACGGACCTCCAGGGGTCCGGGGGATTATATAGCAGGAATTTTTACGACAAAAGGAAAGTACCAGATCGAACCAGAGTCGGAGAGGGGCAACGGGGTGGCCACCTCATAGGGCGGCGCGGCCAGGCTGGGGCCCGCGCCGGCCTATGAGGGCACGCCCTCGTGCGTCTCCTCCACTCCGTTTCGATCTCGTAATTTTTCATATTTACCAAAAAACAGCAAAAACATTGTTCGGAAAGTAAAACACGAACTTTTTATTACCAGTACTGTTACCTATTCAAAGTCGAATTCTGCCGGACTGTCAATTTGACCTTTGATGAAAGCTTCCGGAGTTTCCACTCGAATAACATCAACATCTTCATTATAAGAATCACCTGAGATATAATGCTTGAGTCTTTGTCCATTCACCACTTGTGAGGCATCGCCTTGGAGAGAACTAATTTTAATCGCCCCTGAACGATACACCTCCTCAACGACATATGGTCCTTCCCATTTTGAGAGTAATTTCCCTGCAAAGAATCTGAGACGAGACCGATACAATAGGACTTTATCTCCAATATTGAATTCTCTTTTGATAATTCTTTTATCATGCCATTTCTTAACTTTCTCTTTAAAGAGTTTAGCATTCTCATAAGCTTCACTTCTCCATTCATCTAGAGAACTCAATTGTAGCAATCTTTTCTTACCAGCTAGTTTAGGATCTTTATTTAGTTCTCTTACAGCCCAATAAGCTTTGTGCTCTAGTTCTAAAGGTAAATGACAAGCTTTTCCATAAACCATTTTATACGGTGACATACCCATGGGATTTTTATAAGCAGTTCTATAAGCCCATAGTGCTTCCTTCAATTTACTAGCCTAATTCTTTCTAGATTTATTAACAGTCTTTTGCAAGATAGATTTGATCTCTCTATTTGATAATTCTACTTGCCCACTAGTTTGAGGATGATAAGCAGAAGCAATTCTATGATTAATACCATATTTAGCAAGAGTTTTTCTAAAACCACCATTAATAAAATGAGAACCTCCATCAGTCATAATATATCTAGGAACTCCAAATCGAGGAAAAATAATATCTAAAAGCATTCTTAAAGAGGTCTCACCATCAGCACTTTTTGTGGGTATGGTTTCCACCCATTTAGTAACATAATCAACAGCGACAAGTATATGAGTGTTACCTTCTGAAGAGGGAAAAGGTCCCATGAAGTCAAATCCCCAACAATCAAATGGTTCAATAACAAGAGTATAATTCATAGGCATTTCATTGCGTCTAGAGATATTACCAGCCCTTTGACATTCATCACAAGATAAAATAAACTTCCTTGCATCCTTGAAGAGAGTTGGCCAATAAAAACCTGATTGTAGAACCTTTTGCGCGGTTCTGTCTCCCGCGTGATGTCCTCCATAAGCACTACCATGACATTTACACAATATCTCATGTTGTTCATATTCGGGAACACGTCTTCGCAGAATACCATCCACTCCTTCTTTATATAAGTGTGGGTCATCCCAGAAATAATGCCTCAAGTCATAAAAGAATTTCCTCCTTTGCTGGGCTGAAAAGGTTGGAGGCAAGTACTTGGAAACAATAAAGTTAGCATAATGAGCATACCAAGGGCTATCTCGCGAGCTCACCTTTATTACAGGCAATTGTTCATTTGGAAAACTATCATTAACAGGAACAGGATCATAAGCAATATTTTCCAATCTAGACAAATTATCAGCAACATGATTATCAACACCTTTCCTATCTACAATATGCAAATCAAATTCTTGCAACAGAAGCACCCACCTAATAAGCCTTGGCTTAGAATCTTTCTTTTGCATTAGGTATCTAATTGCAGCATGATCAGTATGAATTGTAACTTTTGAATCAACAATATAAGATCTAAACTTATCACAAGCAAAGACTACAGCTAACAATTCCTTTTCAGTTGTAGCATAATTTCTTTGAGCAGCTTCAAGAGTTTTACTAGCATAATGAATAACATTCAACTTTTTATCTACTCGCTGTCCAAGAACAGCACCTACAGCAAAATCACTAGCATCACACATAATTTCAAAAGGTAAGTTCCAATCAGGAGGTTCAACTATAGGAGCAGTTGTTAAGGCTTTCTTTAGAGTTTCAAAAGCTTCCTTACAATCATCATCAAAAACAAAATGTACATCTTTTTGAAGAAGATTAGTAAGAGGTTTTGAAATCTTGGAAAAGTCTTTAATGAATCTCCTATAAAACCCAACATGACCAAGAACACTACGAATACCTTTAACATCCCTAGATAGGGCATCTTCTCAATTGCTTCAACTTTAGCTCTATCAACTTCAATACCTCTCTCAGAAATTTTATGTCCCAATACAATTCCTTCATTAACCATAAAGTGGCATTTCTCCCAATTAAGAACAAGGTTAGTTTCTTCACATCTCTGCAAAACTTTATCGAGGTTTCGCAAGGAATTATCAAAAGAATTCCCATAGACAGAAAAATCATCCATGAATACCTCTACAATATTCTCGCAAAAGCCATGAAAAATAGCAGACATGCATCTTTGAAAAGTAGCAGGAGCATTACATAAACCAAAAGGCATGCATCTATAAGCATAAGTTCGATAGGGACAAGTGAAAGTGGTTTTCTCTTGATCCTTAGTTTTAACAGCAATTTGTGAAAACCCAGAATAACCATCAAGAAAGCAAAAATGACTATTTTTAGATAGCCTTTCTAACATTTGATCAATAAAAGGTAAAGGGTAATGATCTTTCTTAGTAACCTTATTAACTTTCCGGTAATCAATGCACATTCTATACCCTACAACTACTCTTTGAGGTATGAGCTCATCATTATCATTAGGCACAACAGTCATTCCTCCTTTCTTAGGAACACAATGCACAGGACTAACCCATCTACTATCAGCAATAGGATATATAATACCAGCTTCAAGTAGTTTTAATACCTCATTTCTTACCACATCCTTCATCTTAGGAATTAGACGCCGCTGATGTTCAACAACAGGCTTTGCATCATCTTCCATATTAATGGCATGTTGGCAAATAGAGGGAGAAATCCCCTTCAAGTCATCAAGAGTGTAGCCAATAGCTCCTCGGTGTTTCTTCAATATTTCCAATAACCTTTCTTCCTCAATCTCTGAAAGCTTAGAACTAATAATAACAGGATATATTTTCTTATCATCAATATGAGCATATTTAAGATTATCAGGCAATGGTTTTAAATCAAAAACAGGATCCTCCTTTGGTGGTAGTGTTGTACCTAGATCTTCTACCGGTAAATCATGCTTAAGAATAGGTTGACGAAGGAAAATTTCATCAAGCTCATTTATTTCTTCCCTAAAAACTTCACTCTCACTATTCTCCAAATGTTGCTGCAAAGGATTATTAGGAGCAAGAGCAATAGATGCACACTGTTCAACTCTAAAATCATTATTAGGCGAATCAGCTTTATAAGGAGTTTTGGCAAATTTAGATAAATTAAACTCATAAGATTCACCAGCAAATTTAGTCAAAATTTTCTCTTTCTTGCAATCTATAACAGCTCCACAAGTATTTAGAAAAGGTCTACCAAAAATGATAGGACAATACTTACTAGCAGCAGAACCAAGTACCAAAAAGTCAGCATGATATTTAATCTTACCACATAGAACTTCCACATCTCAAACAATACCAATTGGAGAGATAGTTTCTCTATTAGCTAGCCGAATAACCACATCAATATCTTCAAGTTCACAAGAACCAATTTCGTGCATAATCTCCGTATAAAGCTCATAAGGAATAGCACTAATACTTGCACCAATATCGCATAAACCATAATAGCAATGATCACCAATTCTAACAGATAGCATAGGAACACTAGTTTTCCTAGACTTATTAGGATGTGAAACAATATTAGAAGCATCTTCACAGAAAATAATATGACCATCCTCCACATTTTCAGTCACAAGATCTTTAACTATTGCAACAACAGGTTCAACCTTTATTTGCTCTTCAGGTTCTATAGGTTTCTTTTCACTTTTATTAACCGCACTATTTATAACAGAATACTCCTTCATCTTAGCAGGGAAAGGAGTTTTTTCAATATAAGCTTCAGGAATAACATGATCAACAGTTTCAACTACAACACATTTATTTATAGATGAATCAATTTTATCTTTATACGGTTCATGATACTTATCAAAGTTCTTCTTAGGCAATTCATAATGAGAGGCAAAAGCTTTATAAAGATTTGCAGCAACTTGAGAATCAAGACCATAAGTAGCACTCATATTACGAAATTTATCAGTATCCATAAAAACTTCAATGCATTTATAATCATATTTTATACCTGACTCTCTATCTTTGTCGTTCTCCCATCCTTCAGTATTCTCCTGGATCCAATTAAGAAGGTCCCTTTTAAACTCTTCTTTGTTGCGTGTAAATGATCCAGAACAAGAAGTATCCAGCAAGGTCTTGTCTTGAAAAGAAAGTCTTGCATAGAAATTATCAATAATAATATTACCAGGAAGCTCATGAATGGGGCATTTGAGCATTAAAGACTTCAATCTCCCCCACGCTTGGGCAATACTCTCTCCATCATGAGGCCAGAAATTATATATGCGGTTCCGGTCTTTGTGAATTTCAGTTGGAGGATAGAACTTAGAATAAAATTGGGGCACAATATCATTCCATTCAAGAGAATCCCCATTATCCAGTAATTTATACCAATGCGCCGCTTTACCAGACAGCGATATAGAGAATAGCTTCTTCCTCACTTCATCCATAGCAATACCTGCACACTTGAATAAACCACATAATTCATGTAAGAACAGTAAATGATCTCCAGGATGGACAGTTCCATCCCCTGTATAACGGTTATCCACAACACGTTCAATAATTTTCATAGGTATTTTGTATGGAACTTCTTCCTCACCTGGCGCCTCATCCACTACCTTTGCAGTAGTAGTAGATTTTCCAAATAAAAATTCAAGAGAAGATCTCTCCATAATGAATTATAGCAGCAGGCAGGAATAAAATCAGCACAAACAGCAAAAGTTTCCCTTACCAATTCCACTTACCAATAGCGCTTCACTCCCCGGCAACGGCGCCAGAAAATAGTCTTGATGACCCACAAGTATAGGGGGTGTATCGTAGTATTTTCGATAAGTAAGAATGTCGATCCCAACGAGGAGCAGAAGGTGTTGACAAGCAGTTTCGATGAAGGATTCACTGTAAATGCTCACAGACAAGTATTCAGGGGGTTTTGATGTAGCAGATGAATAAAGTACGAGTAAGTAAAATGCGAGAGTAACAATTGCAGCGAGTGGCCCAATCATTTTTAGCACAAAGGACAAGCCGGTTTGTTTACTTATAATGACCAAACATTCTTGAGGACACACGGGAATTTAGTCTAGTGCTTTCGCTTCATACAGCTGATTAATCTTCATTGTTTTGATAAGTGTTGTGTGGGTGAACCTATGCTAATGCACCGCCCTTCCTAGGACTAATACATACTTGTGATTATACCCCTTGCAAGCATCCGCAACTACAAGAAAGTAATTAAGATAAATCTAACCACAGCCTTAAACTCTGAGATCCTGCTATTCCTCCTGCATCGATATACCAACGGGGGTTTAGGTTTCTGTCACTCCGGCAACCCCGCAATTGGCAAACGAGTACAAGATGTATTCCCCTAGGCCCATAAAGGTGAAGTATCATGTAGTCGACGTTCACATGACACCACTAGAAGAATAACACCACAACTTAAATATCATAACATTGAATATTACTCAACCATAATTCACTACTAACATTTAGACTTCACCCATGTCCTCAAGAACTAAACGAACTACTCACGAGACATCATATGGAACATGATCAGAGGTGATATGATGATGAATAACAATCTGAACATAAACCTTGGTTCAATGGTTTCACTCAATAGCATCAATAACAAGTAGAAATCAATACCGGGAGAGTTTCCCCTCTCAAACAATCAAGATCCAACCCAAATTGTTACAGCGGTGATGAGGTGCAGCGGTGGAGACGGCGGTGATGATGATGGAGATGCTGGTGATGGTGATGGAGATGATGTCCAGCTCGATGACGGTAACGATGGCGTCGAGTTCCCCCTCCGGGAGGGAATTTCCCCGGCAGATTTTAGCCTGCCGGAGAGCTCTTTTTGAAGGAGATATGCCCTAGAGGCAATAATAAAGTGGTTATTATTTATATCTTTATGTTTATGATAAATGTTTATATATCATGCTAGAATTGTATTAACCGAAACATTAGTACATGTGTGATATGTAGACAAACAAGAAGTCCCTAGTATGCCTCTTAAACTAGCTTGTTGATTAATAGATGATTAGTTTCATAATCATGAACATTGGATGTTATTAATAACAAGGTTATGTCATTGTGTGAATGATATAATGGACACACCCAATTAAGCGTAGCATAAGATCTCGTCATTAAGTTATTTGCTATAAGCTTTTGATACATAGTTACCTAGTCCTTATGACCATGAGATCATGTAAATCACTTATACCGGAAAGGTACTTTGATTACACCAAACACCACTGCGTAAATGGGTGGCTATAAAGGTGGGATTAAGTGTCCGGAAAGTATGAGTTGAGGCATATGGATCAACAGTGGGATTTGTCCATCCCGATGACGGATAGATATACTCTGGGCCCTCTCGGTGGAATGTCGTCTAATGTCTTGCAAGCATATGAATGAGTTCATAAGAGACCACATACCACGGTACGAGTAAAGAGTACTTGTCAGGAGACGAGGTTGAACAAGGTATAGAGTGATACCGAAGATCAAACCTCGGACAAGTAAAATATCGCGAGACAAAGGGAATTGGTAATGTATGTGAATGGTTCATTCGATCACTAAAGTCATCGTTGAATATGTGGGAGCCATTATGGATCTCCAGATCCCGCTATTGGTTATTGGTCGGAGTGAGTACTCAAACATGTCCACATAGTTCTCGAACCGTAGGGTGACACACTTAAAGTTGGATGTTGAAATGGTAGTACTTGAATTATGGAATGGAGTTCGAATATTTGTTCGGAGTCCCGGATGAGATCCCGGACTTCACGAGGAGTTCCGGAATGGTCCGGAGAATAAGATTCATATATAGGATGTCATTTTATGTGAAATAAAATGTCGCGGAAGGTTCTATGGAAGGTTCTAGAAGGTTCTAGAAAAGTCCGGAAGAAACCACCAAGGAAGGTGGAGTCCACAAGGGACTCCACCTCCATGGCCGGCCAGCCCTAGTGGGAGTGGAGTCCCAAGTGGACTCCACCATAGGGGGCCGGCCACCCCCCACATGGGAGGTGGGAATCCCACCTTTGGGTGGGAGTCCTAGTTGGGCTAGGTTTCCCCCCTCCTATGGAAGGTTTTGGTTTCGGGTCTTATTCGAAGACTTGGACACCAACACTTGGGATCCACCTATATAATGAGGGGCCAAGGGAGGGGGCCGGCCACCCCAAGACCACAAGCTGGCCGCCCCCCATAGAGTGGCCGGCCACCCCCTCCCAAACCCTAGCTTTGCTCCTCCACTCCATTTTGCCCGCGTAGCTTAGCGAAGCTCCGCCGGACTTCTACACCGCCACCGACACCACGCCGTCGTGCTGTCGGATTCAAGAGGAGCTACTACTTCCGCTGCCCGCTGGAACGGGGAGGTGGACGTCGTCTTCATCAACAACCGAACGTGTGACCGAGTACGGAGGTGCTGCCCGTTCGTGGCGCCGGAACCGATCGTGATCAAGATCTTCTACGCGCTTTTGCAAGCGGCAAGTGATCGTCTACCGCAGCAACAAGAGCCTCCTCTTGTAGGCTTTGGAATCTCTTCAAGGGTGAGACTCGATACCCCCTCGTTGCTACAGTCTTCTAGATTGCATCTTGGCTTGGATTGCGTGTTCGCGGTAGGAAAATTTTTGTTTTCTATGCAACGTTATCCTACAGTAGTATCAGAGCCGTGTCTATGCATAGATGGTTGCACGAGTAGAACACAATGGTTTGTGGGCGTTGATGCTCTTGTTATCTTTAGTTTGAGTACTTTGCATCTTTATGGCATAGTGGGATGAAGCGGCTCGGACTAACTTTACATGACCGTGTTCATGAGACTTGTTCCTCGTTCGACATGCAACTTGTATTGCATAAGAGGCTTTGCGGGTGTCTGTCTCTCCTACTATAGTAAAGATTCAATTTACTCTTCTATTGAAAACATTAGTATCAACGTTGTGGTTCATGTTCGTAGGTAGATTAGATCTCTCTCGAAAACCCTAAACCACGTAAAATATGCAAACCAAATTAGAGACGTCTAACTTGTTTTTGCAGGGTTTGGTGATGTGATATGGCCATAATGTGATGATGAATATGTATGAGATGATCATTATTGTATTGTGGCAACCGGCAGGAGCCTTATGGTTGTCTTTAAATTTCATGTTGAGTAGTATTTCAAAGTAGTTGTAATAGTTGCTACATGGAGGACAATCATGAAGACGGCGCCATTGACCTTGACGCTACGCTCGACGATGATGGAGATCATGCCCGAAGATGATGGAGATCATATCCGTGCTTTGGAGATGAAGATCAAAGGCGCAAGAACAAAAGGGCCATATCATATCACATATGAACGGCATGTGATGTTAATCCTTTTTATGCATCTTATTTTGCTTAGATCGCGACGGTAGCATTATAAGATGATCCCTCACTAAAATCTCAAGATAATAAAGTGTTCATCCTTAGTAGCACCGTTGCCAAGTCTTGTCGTTTCGAAGCACCTCGTGATGATCGGGTGTGATAGATTCAATAAGTACATATGACGGGTGCAAGACAGTTTTGCACATGCGGATACTAAGGTGGCCTTGACGAGCCTAGCATGTACAGACATGGTCTCGGAACACGTGATACTGAAAGGTAGAGCATGAATCATATGGTTGATATGATGAACACTTTGAGTGTTCGCCATTGAAATCACACCTTTTCTCGTGATGATCGGGTTTAGGTGCGGTGGATTTGGTTCGTGTGATCACTAAGACAATGCGAGGGATATTGTTTTGAGTGGGAGTTCACTTAGGTTTTTAATTATGTTGAATTAAAATTTGAACTCAATTTGTCATAAACTTAGTCTAAACTATTGCAAATATATGTTGTAGAGATGGCGTCCCCAATCAATTTTAATCAGTTCCTAGAGAAAGAGAAACTTAAGAGCAACGGTAGCAATTTCACCGACTGGTTCCGTCATGTGAGGATCTTCCTCTTTGGCGGAAATCTGCAATTTGTGCTTGATGCACCGCTAGGTGACCCTCCTGCAGAAGATGAATCCGATGAAGTAAAAGCTGTTTACGCGACTCGGAAAACTCGGTACTCTCAAGTTCAGTGTGCCATCCTGTGCGCCTGGAATCCGATCTTCAAAAACGTTTTGAGCACCATGATCCTCATGAGTTGATGAATGAGCTGAAAGCTATATTCGAGACTCATGCGGCCGTGGAATGCTATGAAGCATCGAAACATTTCTTCACTGTATGATGGAAGAAGGCAGCTCCGTTAGTGAGCACATGCTCGCCATGACCGGCATGCGAAGAAACTTCGATGACTTGGGAATAGTGATTCCTAACAGAGGCCCGGGGATTAATCGTGTCCTTCAATCACTGCCACCAAGTTACAAGAACTTTGTGATGAACTACAATATGCAGAACATGAACAAGGAGTTACCTGAACTTTTTGGCATGCTAAAAGCTGCTGAGATTGAGATCAAGAAAGAGCACCAAGTGTTGATGGTCAACAAGACCACCAGTTTCAAGAAACAGGGCAAGTCTAAGGGAAAATTCAAGAAGGGTGGCAAGAAAGCTGCCACGCCTCCTATGAAACCTAAGAACGGCCCTAAGCCCGATGCTGAGTGCTATTATCGCAAAGAGAAGGGACACCGGAAGCGTAATTGCTCCAAGTATCCGGCTGATCTGAAGAGCGGCCTTGTCAAGAAGAAGAAAGAAGGTATATTTGATATACATGTTATAGATGTTCATTTCACTCGGTTCTCGTTCTAGTACTGGGTATTTGATACCGGTTCGGTTGCTCATATTTGTAACTCGAAACAGGAACTAAAGAATAAACGACAACCGCTGAAAGATGAAGTGACGATGCGCGTTGGAAACGGATCCAAGGTCAATGTGATCGCAATCGGCACACTTCCTCTACATCTACCTTCGGGATTAGTTTTAAGCCTAAATAATTGCTATTATGTACTGCGTTGAGCATGAACATTATATCTGGATCTTGTTTAATGCAAGACGGTTATTCATTCAAGTCTGAGAATAATGGTTGTTCTATTTTTATGAATAATATCTTTTATGGTCGAGCACCACAAAAGAATGGCTTATTTCTGTTAGATCTCGATAGTAGTGATACGCACATACATAACATTGATGCTAAGCGAATTAAACTTAATGATAATTCTACTTATATGTGGCACTTGTCGTCTTGGTCATATTGGAATGAAACGCATGAAGAAACTCCATACCGATGGATTACTTGAATCACTTGACTTTGAGTCACTTGATAGATGCGAAGCATGTCTAATGGGAAAAATGACAACGACTCCATTTTCTGGTATGATGGAGCCAGCTCCAGACGTATTGGAAATCATACATACCGATGTATGTGGACCAATGAGCGTAGCATCGCGCGGTGGTTATCGTTATGTTCTAACCTTCACAGATGATCTGAGTAGATATGGGTATATCTATTTCATGAAACATAAATCCGAAACTTTCGAGAAGTTTAAGGAATTTCAAAGTGAAGTAGAAAATCAACGTAACAAGAAGATCAAATTTCTACGATCTGATCGTGGAGGTGAATATCTGAGTTATGAGTTTGGCATGCATTTAAAGAAATGCGGAATACTTTCACAATTAACACCGCCGGAACACCTCAACGAAACGGTGTCCGAACGTCGTAATCGAACTCTCTTAGATATGGTTCGTAGTATGATGTCTCTTACTGATTTGCCGTTATCATTTTGGAGTTATGCATTAGAGACAGCCGCATTCACTTTAAATAGAGCACCATCAAAATCCGTAGAAACGACACCGTATGAATTATGGTTTAATAAGAAACCTAAGCTGTCGTTCTGAAAGTTTGGGGTTGCGAAGCCTATGTAAAGAAGTTACAACCGGACAAGCTAGAACCCAAAGCGGAGAAATGCGTCTTCATAGGTTACCCTAAGGAAACTATAGGGTACACTTTCTATCACAGATCCGAAGGCAAAATCTTTGTTGCTAAGAACGGAACCTTTCTTGAGAAAGAATTTCTCACTAAAGAAGTGACTGGAAGAAAAGTAGAACTTCGATGAGATTGATGAATCTATACTCGTTGATCGCAGTAGCGCGATGCATCGGAAGTTGTACCTGTACCGCCTACACTGCAACAGAGGAAGCTAATGATAATGATCATGAAACTTGAACGAGGAAACTACAGAACCTCGCAGATCGACAAGGGAACGTGCCACTCCTGATTGGTATGATCCTTGTCTAAATGTCATGATTGTGGATAACAATGATGAGGACCACTGCGACGTATGAAGAAGCGATGATGAGCCCGTATTCCAACAAATGGCAAGAAGCCATGAAATCCGAAATGGGATCCATGTATGATAACAAAGTATGGACTTTGGTAGACTTACACGATAGCCGTAAGGCTGTCGAGAATAAATGGATCTTCAAGAGAAAAACAGATGTCGATGGTAATATTACTGTCTATAAAGCTCGACTTGTCGCAAAGGGTTTCCGACAAATTCAAGGAGTTGACTACGATGAGACATTCTCACCTGTAGCGAAGCTAAAATCTGTGAGGATTTTGTTAGCAATAGCTGCATTTTTCGATTATGAGATTTGGCGATGGATGTCAAAACGGCATTCCTTAATGGAGACATTGAGGAAGAGTTGTATATGGTACAACCCAAAGGTTTTGTCGATCCTAAAAATGTCGACAAAGTATGCAAACTTCAGCGTTCAATCTATGGACTGAAGCAAGCATCAAGTAGTTGGAACCGACGCTTTGATAAGGTGATCAAAGACTTCGGGTTTATACGGTGTCATGGAGAGGCTCGTATTTACAAGAAAGTGAGTGGGAGCTACCGTAGCATTCCCGATATTATATGTAGATGACATATTATTGATCGGGAATGATATAGAACTATTAAGCGGTGTTAAGGGATATTTGAATAATAGTTTTTCAATGAAAGACCTTGGTGAAGCATCGTATATATTAGGCATCAAGATTTATAGAGATAGATCAAGACGCCTAATAGGGCTATCACAGAGTACATATCTGGACAAGATTCTAAAGAAGTTTATAATGGACGAAAGTAAGAAAGGGTTCTTACCTATGTTACTGTGCAAGGTATTGAGTAAAACTCAAGGACCGGCTACGGCAGAAGAAAGAGAAAGGATGTGTAACATCCCCTATGCCTCGGCAGAGGGATCTATCATGTATGCCATGCTATGTACTAGACCGGATATAGCACATGGCCGTTAGTTTGACTAGCAGATATCAAAGTGATCTAGGAATGGAACATCGGACAGCGGTCAAGAATATCTGAAGTACTTGAAAAGAACTAAGGATATGTTTCTTTGTTATGGAGGTGACCAAGAGCTCGTTGTAAACGGTTACACCGATGCAAGTTGGAACACCGATCCCGATGACTCTAAGTCACAATCTGGGTACGTGTTTATATTGAATGGTCTTTGCAGTAAGCTGGGCAAGCTCGAAGCTGCACGGTGGCGAAGTCTTCAACAGAATCGAGTACATAGCGGCTTCAGAGGCTTCATCGAAGCGGTATGGATGAAGAGGTTCATTGTAGAGCTCGGTGTGGTTCCTAGTGCATTGGACCCATTAATCATTTACTGTGATAACATGGGTGCCATCGCCAATGCACAAGAGCCAAGGTCACACAAGAGGCTGAAGCATATCAAGCTGCGTTACCACTCGATTCGCGAATACATCGAAGATGGAGAAGTAAAGATTTGCAAAGTACACACCGATCCGAATGTAGCAGATCCGTTGACTAAAGCTCTCCCTAGGGCAAAGCATGACCAACACCGAGAATGCCATGGGTGTTAGGTATATTACAATGTAATCTAGATTATTGACTCTAGTGCAAGTGGGAGACTGAAGGAGATATGCCCTAGAGGCAATAATAAAGTGGTTATTATTTATATCTTTATGTTTATGATAAATGTTTATATATCATGCTAGAATTGTATTAACCGAAACATTAGTACATGTGTGATATGTAGACAAACAAGAAGTCCCTAGTATGCCTCTTAAACTAGCTTGTTGATTAATAGATGATTAGTTTCATAATCATGAACATTGGATGTTATTAATAACAAGGTTATGTCATTGTGTGAATGATATAATGGACACACCCAATTAAGCGTAGCATAAGATCTCGTCATTAAGTTATTTGCTATAAGCTTTTGATACATAGTTACCTAGTCCTTATGACCATGAGATCATGTAAATCACTTATACCGGAAAGGTACTTTGATTACACCAAACACCACTGCGTAAATGGGTGGCTATAAAGGTGGGATTAAGTGTCGGAAAGTATGAGTTGAGGCATATGGATCAACGGTGGGATTTGTCCATCCCGATGACGGATAGATATACTCTGGGCCCTCTCGGTGGAATGGCGACGAATGTCTTGCACGCATATGAATGCGTTCCTCAGAGACCCCATACCACGGTACGAGTAAAGAGTACTTGTCGAGACGAGGTTGAACAAGGTATAGAGTGATACCGAAGATCAAACCTCGGACAAGTAAAATATCGCGAGACAAAGGGAATTGGTAATGTATGTGAATGGTTCATTCGATCACTAAAGTCATCGTTGAATATGTGGGAGCCATTATGGATCTCCAGATCCCGCTATTGGTTATTGGTCGGAGTGAGTACTCAACCATGTCCACATAGTTCTCGAACCGTAGGGTGACACACTTAAAGTTGGATGTTGAAATGGTAGTACTTGAATTATGGAATGGAGTTCGAATATTTGTTCGGAGTCCCGGATGAGATCCCGGACATCACGAGGAGTTCCGGAATGGTCCGGAGAATAAGATTCATATATAGGATGTCATTTTATGTGAAATAAAATGTCGCGGAAGGTTCTATGGAAGGTTCTAGAAGGTTCTAGAAAAGTCCGGAAGAAACCACCAAGGAAGGTGGAGTCCACAAGGGACTCCACCTCCATGGCCGGCCAGCCCTAGTGGGAGTGGAGTCCCAAGTGGACTCCACCATAGGGGGCCGGCCACCCCCCACATGGGAGGTGGGAATCCCACCTTTGGGTGGGAGTCCTAGTTGGGCTAGGTTTCCCCCCTCCTATGGAAGGTTTTGGTTTCGGGTCTTATTCGAAGACTTGGACACCAACACTTGGGATCCACCTATATAATGAGGGGCCAAGGGAGGGGGCCGGCCACCCCAAGACCACAAGCTGGCCGCCCCCCATAGAGTGGCCGGCCACCCCCTCCCAAACCCTAGCTTTGCTCCTCCACTCCATTTTGCCCGCGTAGCTTAGCGAAGCTCCGCCGGACTTCTACACCGCCACCGACACCACGCCGTCGTGCTGTCGGATTCAAGAGGAGCTACTACTTCCGCTGCCCGCTGGAACGGGGAGGTGGACGTCGTCTTCATCAACAACCGAACGTGTGACCGAGTACGGAGGTGCTGCCCGTTCGTGGCGCCGGAACCGATCGTGATCAAGATCTTCTACGCGCTTTTGCAAGCGGCAAGTGATCGTCTACCGCAGCAACAAGAGCCTCCTCTTGTAGGCTTTGGAATCTCTTCAAGGGTGAGACTCGATACCCCCTCGTTGCTACCGTCTTCTAGATTGCATCTTGGCTTGGATTGCGTGTTCGCGGTAGGAAAATTTTTGTTTTCTATGCAACGTTATCCTACACTTTTCTCTCTGGTGTTTTTCGCCCCGCAGAGGCGGCTCTACTCTTCGCGACTATCCTCTGGGGCTTAGGTTTTCGGGACAAAGATGTACGCGAAGGAGAGGAGGCCAGAGGGGGCTGTGGGTCCCCTCCCCACATGGCGGCGCGGCCAGGGCAGGGCCCGCGCCGGCCTATGAGGGGGGCCCATGGCGGCCCTCCTCGGCTCCTCCTTCTGGCTCTCTTCGTCTTCTGGAAAAATAGGATTTTTCATATAATTTCCATCAATTGTTGATCTTCTGAAATATTGCATTCTGACGGCGCTTTTTCCAGCAGAATCCTGACTCCGGTGCGCGATCCTCCAATAATCATGAAACATGCAAAATAGATGAAATAACATAAGTATCATCTCCAAATATGAAATATATCAATGAATAACAGCAAATTATGATATAAAATAGTGATGTAAAATGGACGTATCAAAGTCCAGGGAGGACGCCGACGTTACGTCGACGATCTCCGCGGACGGCACAACACCACGGGGACGACGGCACAGGCGCTGCCAAGCAACACCCGCGCCAGGTCAGTCCCAGGAGAGTGCTGGCGTCGACGACGAGGTCCACGGCTCGCCAGAGACCACCAATCGCCGGAGGCAATTCTCTCCCAGATCTGGCTGGGTGGCGATCTGGCGGAGGAGGAAGGATTTGGCGAAACCGTGCGGTCAGATCGGTAGATCTCCGCACGACGGTTTAGGCGGTGTCGGTGGCGAAGTCAGGGACGGCCGGAGTTGCCCGGAGCGTGGCGGCGGCCAGGGCGGCGACGCCATTGCCTCGCAGTCGCCTGCGCGTTAGGGTTAGGTCACGCACCGCCGCCGTCGCTGGGCCTCGCTGCCCCCTCTCGTGGCCGTCCTCTCCCTCCCCCGACGTCGCCTCGGCCCCCTTTGTCGCTCCCCGCGGGCGGCAGGGTGGCAACCAAGACCCTCTCATCCCCGACCCTCTCCTCCCGTCCTCCCCAGCCGCCGGGCAAAGCCTTGTGCGGTGCCGACGGCGGTGGAGAAGCCCGTACCCGCGCGTCTGGAGGGGGAACGCAGGGTTCCTTTGACCGGCGGCGGTGCTCTCTGGTTGACGGTGGTTCCGGCGGTGGCGCTTTTTCCAGAATGGCGCGACGACGGGAGGCGTGGTGATGGCGTCGCGACTCCTTGATCGCGGGCGGCGAGGTGGCTCGGGCTGGTGCCTGTTGGAGATATGCCCAAGAGGCAATAATAAAAGTGGTTATTATATATCTTTGTGTTTATGATAAATGTTTATATACCATGCTATAATTGTATTAACCGAAACATTGATACATGTGTGATATGTAAACAACAATGAGTCCCTAGTAAGCCTCTTATATAACTAGCTTGTTGATTAATAGATGATCATAGTTTCATGATCATGAACATTGGATGTTATTAATAACAAGGTTATGTCATTATATGAATGATGTAATGGACACACCCAATTAAGCGTAGCATAAGATCACGTCATTAAGTTATTTGCTATAAGCTTTCGATGCATAGTTACCTAGTCCTTTCGACCATGAGATCATGTAAATCACTTATACCGGAAAGGTACTTTGATTACATCAAACACCACTGCATAAATGGGTGGTTATAAAGGTGGGATTAAGTATCCGGAAAGTATGAGTTGAGGCATATGGATCAACAGTGGGATTTGTCCATCCCGATGACGGATAGATATACTCTGGGCCCTCTCGGTGGAATGTCGTCTATATTAGCTTGCAAGCATATGAATGGTTCATAAGAGACCACATACCACGGTACGAGTAAAGAGTACTTGTCAGGAGACGAGGTTGAACAAGGTATAGAGATACCGATGATCAAACCTCAGACAAGTAAAATATCGCGTGACAAAGGGAATCAGTATCGTATGTGAATGGTTCATTCGATCACTAAGTCATCGTTGAATATTTGGGAGCCATTATGGATCTCCAGATCCCGCTATTGGTTATTGGTCGGAGAGAGATCTCAACCATGTCCACATAGTTCGCGAACCGTAGGGTGACACGCTTAAGGTTTGATGTCGTATTAGTAGATATTGAATATGGAATGGAGTTCGAAGTTTTGTTCGGAGTCTCGGATGGGATCCAGGACATCACGAGGAGGTCCGGAATGGTTCGGAGAATAAGATTCATATATAGGAAGTCATTTTATAAGTTTGAAAATGATCCGGTGCATTTATGGAAGGTTCTAGAAGGTTCTAGAAAAGTCTGGAAGAAATCACTATGGAAGGCGGAGTCCCGGAGGGACTCCACCTAGCATGGCCGGCCAACCCTAGGGGGTGGAGTCCCAGGTGGAGTCCACCAAGGGTGGACGGCCACCCCCCCCCCCCTATGGAAGGGTGGGAGTCCCACCTGAAGTGAGAATCCCACCTTGGGTAGGTTTCCCTACACATGGAAGGTTTTGGGTTGGGGTCTTATTCGAAGACTTGTAGTCCAACACTTGGGGGTTCCACCTATATAATGAGGAGCAAGGGGAGGGGGCCGGCCACACCAAAGCCATAGCTGGCCGCACCCCTCAAGTGGCCGGCCACCCCCTCTCCCCAAAACCCTAGCCGCCCCCTCCTCCTCCACCTCTCCCGCAACCGCTTAGCGAAGCTCCGCCGGAGATCTCCATCGACACCGCCACCACGCTGTCATGCTGCCGGGATTCAAGGAGGAGCTACTACTTCTGCTGCCCGCTGGAACGGGGAGAAGGACGTTGACAAGGGATTAACTTGTCAATGCCTACGGTTGTAGACTAGGGTTTAGTTGGAAGTAGAGGGCAAGTAGATCTCGAAGGTTTCAGCCGAAAAGTACTCGACGATATGAAAACTAGGGTTTATGAGACAATGATTCGATGCTATCTTTGTCCCTCGACTCCCCCTTATATAGGAGGTGGAGCCGAGGGATTCGTATTGTACAAGTTACAGAGTCCGGGAGGGTTTCCAACTCATCCCGCAAGATTACAAATATTATCTCCTAATACAACTCTAGCTTTCCTTAATAACAACTTGGGCTTCCGATTCTTCTTATTCCTCGAGTCGTGGGCCTTCAGTAAACCCCGGGTACTATCTTCGGTAGGCCCATTGGGGATGCCTATGTCAGTAGCCCCCGAGATTTTGCTTGAATCGTAGAGTCAGGGAAAATCTCCACTGTTTATTTTTACTCTACAACTTTAAACTTCTCTATATTCCTTCATATGAATTTCTATATTGTTCAGGGATAATGGTAGTTGGGGCTAGTTCATCTAACGGATCAGGTACTAGTTAACTGCTCTAGTGGAAATCCGCAAAAACCTACTTCAAGATCACGTCCCTGGACATGACCTCGAGATACTGGTGTAAACTTCGACAGGTGCCGCTTAAAGTCTTACCATTCTGCCGAGTCCCAGTCATATTTATCGGGTACCTAACGCGTCCGTTAGGATTTTTCTTTGTATCTGTTGATACGGATAAAAGTAGCAAACCGACATCAGAGACGGCGCCACGCCACACAGAACGGATCTGGGGTCTTACCTTCGCAAAGTTTTGCGGCATTCAGAAATTGTTCGCAACTTTGGCGTTCTGAGAATATATTGTCGAGTGCTTATTCGGCTGTTGGAATGGCACATTTTATTGAGTCAACGGATGACTTATATTGATCTCCCGATGGGAGTATATGTAGAGTTACTTATAACTCGAAATATACTCTCTTGTTCTTCTATCTTTCTTTTTTATACTTTCATCGGGTACGCGAACAGCGTTCCCGATGGGAGTAGCCCCCGAGGCTACAGCCAAGGACTTGTGCTTGGGTGTAGGCTCCACGCCCTATGCTGCTATATTTTCTTTCTCTCCCGAAATTTTCAAATCTCTCGGGTGCGCGAACAGCGCTCCCGATGGGAGTAGCCCCCGAGGCTATGAGCAAATACTTGTATTTGATCATAGGCTCACACCATTTCTATTTTGTCTTTCTCAAATTTTTCATTTTTCCAAAGTAGCCCCTGAGCATTTGATCAAAAACTTGTATTTGATCAAAGGCTCTCCAATATCTTTTGCTGTCGACTTTTTATGAAACTGTTGAGTCGAAATTTTCTCTTGCTAAGATGACATCATTGCTGACGATAGCCACGACCGCTGTTCCTGGAAATCGTGAAAAGTTCTCTCTCGCTGCCTTGCGGGCCCAAATTACGCATCGTATTGACACGCCGTGCAAGTGGGGGACACACGTCCTCCGCTTTTCCTGGCGCACACACTGTAACTCTTCCAGGGTGAAATTACTTTTTTACCCCTGTTCCACGTGTACATCATCTGCCTCACGCTTTTTCCATCCAACGGTACGCTGCTTCGCCGCACCTCTATTTAAGGTCTCCATCTTCTTCCTCCAGCACTTTCGCTCGCGCCGCTCCTCCGCTCTCCTCTGCAAAAATCCCCTCTTGCGCCCCATAACTCCTTGAGCTCAGCCACTCTCACACTGTACTCCTGCGCCATTGTTGATGCCACCGCGCAGATTGATCAGGCACAGCACTCCTGAATCAAAGATGACTTCCGTAGATCTAGGTAGCGCTGAGTGGGAGAGATCCAAAATCTCTACCCAAGACATCAACCTCCTGAAGAAACTGGGGATCAGCAAGAAGCCCAAGGCGCTGTGCTTCCCCAGCGAAGAGAGCTACCCAACCCCTCCAATGGAGTATCGGGTTAGTTTCGTCGATCATCTCATCCGCGGTCTCTCTGCCCCCATTCACCCTTTTCTTAGGGGGTTGCTTTTTGTTTATGGACTGCAACTTCATCACCTCACTCCCAACTCTATCCTCCATATTTCCATCTTCATCACCCTCTGCGAGTCCTTCCTTGGCGTCCAGCCTAACTGGGCGTTGTGGAAACGCATCTTTTTCTGTCGTCGTAATGGCTCTCCCAATGTCGCCTATAACATAGGCGGCGTTGTTATCTGCGTTCGCCCTGATGTCGAGTACTTCGATGTCAAATTCCCTGACTCAGTTCAAGGGTGGCGCAAAAAATGGCTGTACATCCACGAGGAGAATCATGGGTGTGTTGAAGACAACATCCCTCCTTTTGATGGTGCCGAGAAAATCTATCGCCGCCGCTCCTGGGATGCAGAGGCTACCGACGAAGAAAAAACGGCGACGGAGGTACTGATGACCCGCATCCATGAGTTTCAAAGCACCCGCGGCAAATAGCTGTCGGGTATCCAAATCACGGCCTATTTCCTTAGAATCAGAGTGCAGCCTCTGCAGGCTCGCAAAAACCCCTCTGGAAGTATGCTGGCGACAATGATGTGGATCGGCTGTCGGTGGATTTGCCGGTCAAAGATTTAGAAAAACTTGTCCGGAAAATCTCCTCCCTCAGCAAGACAGATGCTATCCCCTCTTCTTGTCGCGTAAAACCATATAGCGCCACCAATGCGCTCCCCAAGGTAACCTTTGTCGACTTGCTTTTTTTTGTTTGATATCCTTTGCATAACTTCTTTTACTGACATCCCCCGTTGTTTTTTGCAGAACCATCCAGATCTTGTTTCTCTTCCTCCCCTTCCTGAAGGTGGGGAAGTTGAAGAACGAGCCGTTGTCAGTGATGACAACCAAGATGCTCCTTGCCCTGATAGTGAACCCGCAGTTTCTCGAAAATCTGCGGGATCCTCTGAAAAGGAGGCTGGCTCTGAGGCTACCACATCGGCACACTCTCCTCCTCCTGCTGTTTCTCCAAAGCACAAAAGGAAGAGGACGGACGTCGAAGATTCCGGCACTTCCAAAGCCGAAGAAGCTGCTCCTTCAAATCGGAAGGCAGCTTTTGATCCATACCTTGAAGCCCTCGTTAGTTCGTAAGTCACCTTTTGTTTCTTACTGTTTTGCTACTTGAAGATTTTTGTCTATCTTGCTTCTTATACTATCGCCATTTAATCGTAGTGGTGACGAGGAACAAATGCCAGCTATTGATGCGACTGCTCGAACGAGTAAGTCGCATACTCTAGTTGTTTCTGAGGTGCAAGTTGAAGGAGAAGAATCTTCGACTCCTCAACAAAACACCGACACACCTAATCCTCCTGCAAGCCCCCTCGTCCCTTCACCAAAAAGGGCGAGGGTTGAATCAATCACAGAGCCTACCTTACAATTGGGTAGCTCCTCGACTCCTCTTTTGGATGATGTAAGTCCTTGAATGCTTTCTGACGTTGTCGATGTTTTTACTGTTTGCTTTCTTTCATTTTGTGCTATCGCACTTTTTTCCCTACCGACGCTTTCTTTCTCTATCTTTCTTTAACAGCCTTTGATTAAGGAATTCATCCGCTTCGGTGCCCAATTCGTTGGGTACCGCGAGTATGCTAGCAAAGCTGAAGGTAATATCTTTTTGCTTCTCTTTACTTTTCCCTTCTCACTCCTTTCTTGTCGTGATTTTAACTGGATTTAACTATCTTGGCAGAAAAACTGGCAGAGGCCAACAAACGTGCCGACACACTTGCTCAGAAATTAGAGCAAAGTGAGGAGGCTCGTAAGAAGGCCGAATCAGATGCTAGTAAGGCTAGGGCAGAGGCTGACAAGGCCAAGGCCGACGCTGCTGGTGTCGAAGAACTTCAGAAGAGGCTTCACGACACTGAGACTTCGTTGAGCGAGCATATAGCCGCACAATCTGCTCGCGAAGACGCGATTACTAAACGCCTGAAGTCGCAAAACCGTCAAGTGCTTTAATCCGCCAGAAGATCTTGGACTGAAGCTGCGCCAAGAAAATCTGAAGGTTGCCGTTGAAAGCACTGTCGCCCTGGTTGCTGACAGCCAGCAAAACATCGACTGGACCAAAGTTGGCGACACACAGGATATGGAGACCACGAAGTGGCGATCGCTGATCAAGGCTGCGAAGCCCAACACAAAGAAGATCCTTGCTTATCTTGGATTCAAGCCTACTCCTGCTCCTAGCTCGTCAAAGCCGGAGGTCTAGTAGAATGCCCTATCTTTTTCTGTTTTTCATTTTTCTGTTTCTGTTGAAGGTTGTCGCCACAGTAGCTTTGGCGACAACTGTCATAGTAATTCTTTCGAAGACTCCTTCTGTAATATCTGTGTAAATGTCCCGAAGATCAATGGAATTCTATTTTGCGTGACCATTGATACTGAAATTTTATTTTCCAGTTGATATTTGATAACTACTCTGCAAATCCTCGTCCTCCCGACACTTTTCCTGCTTCCTCCTTCTCGAAGAAAACACTTGTCGATGATGACCTTGTCGAAGGTTCTTCAAGTAAACACTCCTCGCAAGATTTGCAAGAACTTCGCCAACAACTTCAGTCCATGAAAAAGCAGACTCTTACGATGATGGAGCAATCTCGCAAAGCATCCGAAAGGGAGAGGATTGCCCTTCAACAAGCTAAAGAAGCCATAACTGCCAAGGAAGCTGCTATTTCGGAAGCTGAAAAAGCAACTACTCGAGAAAATAGTATGCTCGAGCTAATGACTGAAGCTAGTGTGGATATGTTGGGTCTGCTTTTTTCAACCTAGAACTTCTTCTGTCTTTTGCTGTACCCCCCCCCCCCTTTTTTAAATTTCTTGTTCTTTCACTTGATAGGTTCTGTTCTCGACACTGCTGCTGAAGATGAGAGGGTGAATGTAAGGACAAACCTCCTCGTTAACCTTTCTCTTAACCACGGCTGTCTGTTCTGGGCCACTCCCGAGCGGACCCAACAAATTGTCAGATTCCAAGACCGCGCCTGCCAGGTTCGCGAATTCCTTAACTTCTGCACGAGAACCTTGACCCTTGTTTACAAGACTATGTTCCCTCGAGATGAAGCTCCCGATACTCTTCTTGGATTGATGGAGAAGTTTCGAGATGCTCCTCGTATTCATAACTTTGTACGAGCTCAGTTGACTGCTGGAGCAAGATTCGCCATGATCATGATACATATTTGCCATCCAAAACTAGATCTGACGATGATTGTCCCTGACTGCCTGGCCAAGAAATCGCGACGAAAGAATAACATCGACGAAATCAATGAGATGGTGACTCCTGTGGCTGAAGCGATGATGGATGAACTTCTTCGGATGGATTCTGAATTCTTCGTCAAGGGGAGCTATGCTGAGCACAAGACAACTGCTGCAAATAACAAAGGTTTATCCATAGATAGTATATTAGGCCTTGACTGAGTTGTACTATATTGCGAAAAGTTGTGTCTATATTTTTCGTCAAATTCTTTGTATTGATGAAGTTGTCTATATTGTAAAGTGTAATCGATATTGCGAAGCCCCCGAGCCTTTGGCTGGAGCTTATACTATTTTGTCATCTCGAAGATTTTACTGTTTTGCGAGAACATATGTATTTTGCTATCGTGGGTTATGAGCCCCCAAGCATGTCGAAGAAAAAAGATGTATACCACCACTATCTTTTATTATATTGCAGCACCGCGAGCCCGCCTCATTAAAAACCTTTCCAGCCCCACTCGGTGCCCTGAAAAGGAAAAGAGTGCGTATGAAAACTCGCGGGCGTTTCAGTACATTGTATTTTTACAAGGGAGGACTATATTTCGGCTCTAAGCGTAGAACCGCCTGAGCTGCGCCACGTTCCAGGGGTTTTGTAACACCCCAACTTTTGCAACCTTGATTAGTTGTTCTTATTGCAAAAATTGGGGGGAACAAAAACTTTTTCCATAGACTAATTAAGATGAATTGCCTTGATCTGTTTGTTATGATGAATTGCCTTGATCTGTTGGTAGATGAATTATCTTGATTTGCTTGTGAGTTTTGTCTTGAGCTACCTCTTAGAACAACACCTCTAGTGGTTAAACCAGCAACTCACCCAATAAAACACATGTGTGGCTTAGGAGGAATTTTTTTCCTTCTTACTACATCAAGCTCTTCTTCTGATGATAACATAAGTGTGCCATCATGATCTTCCTCTTTGTGGTACAAGATAGCTCAATCCTACTTAATTCAAAACCTGGGATCATCTACCCCTAGCTACATCCCTCTCTTATACCCACTCATCCTTGTTGGTTATGAGGCCATGTCGACCATCTGTGTTGACAGGCTTAAAATGTCCAGACTTTGGCAATTGATCTCTAAGCACCCACAACTGTTATTGTTGATCTCAATGCATGGATCCCATCTATGCAATACCCTCTTCGACCTCCACGTCCTGCATGTCTCAGTCAATCCTTGCAACTCATATATTCAACTTTATCTGGTATCATATCCCATGTTCCAGCACCAGATCACTTCTTCCTCTTTTACCTCTTGTTTTTATTTTTATCCAAGTTTAATCTTCACAAAACCAAGAGTGGGAATGATGGGTACATTTTGTAGCCACCATCTACCCTTGAGAACACCCCTCCATAAATTAGTTTTCCTCCTCAAAAACCCTATTGTTTTCCTTCTCTAGTTTTGATCACCAAACTACTTCTAGTTTTATTAAATCTTTTCAAGATATTTCTTCAAACAAGACAAAGAACTGAAATGGGTTTTGTTTTTCATCCCATTTATACCAAGTACTGATTTCTAAAACATTACTCTCTATTTTGCTTTCCTTTTTAACAGAAAGCTTGTTTATGGTATCTACACCATTTCTTGTTTTCCTCTTGCTTATTTTACATTTGAGAAAAACTCTACTTTACTTGAGAAAGTAAGTAGAATATTTTGAACTTCTATGTTCCAACTAGTTTCCTCTCCACATTTTCAAATTCCATTCCACTTGAGTCATTCCCAATTGTCCCTAGACAATTGAGGTGTTTCAAATACTTTTCAAATAAGTTCCATTTCAAATGACAACTCTTGCACATCTTGTGTACATCTCTGATCTACCCCATAATGTTCCTTCATCCTCCAATTCAGGATCAAGTAGATGATCTCTTGATACTTTCTATTGGTCTCCCTTCAACTAAACCCTAGACTCTGAGAGTATTTCAAACCACTCCCAATTAACCTCTTATTTGTAGAGCAACTTATAAATTTCATCCTACCCATCTCAATCATCTATTCTTTTCCATCATCACCTTGACCTCATGAATTGGTGATTTCTGCCACCATATTCATCCTTGTGAGTACATGGTTACTTCACTCACCATGTCTCTTAGTCTTTCTCTATAATTGTCTAAATCACTATCTCCACCATCATCCCTTGGCCAAATTGATAATTTGATTAAGTTGCTTTATTCTTGAACATTGGCACCTATTTTTATCATCTCTCTTCCTTATTTAAGCACATCATCTAAACCACCATCTTGGCAAAGAATCATGTGGCACCATCTTGATCAACATGCATGGTGAAAGCTTCCTTTGTTGACTCATTTTTGCATGACACAAAGGTGGGCGCCGGCCATGCTATGCCATGGCACACATGTGCATCATACCTCTCCATCTCTCTCCCTCGCACAATTACTCCACCTTGGGAAACCTCTCTTTTCTTTGTCTCTTCCCAATGCCACTAATAATTTCAGCTTGGGTCAATTTTCCCTTCCCCAAGCCAGCCACCCATCTCCACCAATCAAAGAGGAGGCAGCCACCCCTCTCCCTCTATAAAAGGGGCTTGGCCGGCCACCTCCCCATCCTTTGCTTCTCATTTTTGGACACTCCACTCCTTCCTCCACTCTCTCACACCCTTCCCCTACCTCTTCCCCACGAGCTGAAGCTCCACCAAGACTCCATGGCCGGCCATGGCCATGAGAGCACACCAAACCGCAGCTCCCTTCCTCCCTCAAGCTTCCCCTCACCATGAGAGTTTCCCTCTCACTCTCTTCTCCCCTAATCTTTGATGAGTCCAGCTCACTTTCTCCTTTCTCCTCTCACTAGATTGGATCTTGATGCAGGTGCATGTTGGTCCAAGTATGGAGAAGGTTGAGCTATCCTCAGATCTGAAGTTCTTGAGCAAAGTTCGTCCAAAACCTTGCAGTAATTTCTGCTATCTTGCTGTTTCAGATTCTGGTACGAACTTGTAAAATCCGTCAAATCTTGTGTGCAGATCCAAATCGAGTGATTCAAAGTTCCACAGATAGGTATTGAAAAGATATACAACTTGGTGCTGGTCTCATCCTCAAATTCTTTACGGAGTTTGCATGGTAAATAAAATTCTGTAAACATGCAGAATCACTGTTTGTTAGATTTATCCCGTTTTACCAAACCTTTTTGAGCAAACTCAACTGTGGGTGAAAGCCCTCTTCAGTACCTTCCTTTTTGGCGTCGGTTTCACTGCAATTGACCTCCTGAAACTAAAATGGTTGACAGATCAAGATCTGGTCAGTTCTGACTTTGTCGAATTAAACCAGGAGCTTGGAAATGAATTTTTGAATGAAACCAGTTGGGTAAAAACCACCTTTTCAATAACTTTCAGATGAAGCTGACCTCATATTTTTATGAGTTGTGTACGATTTGTGGTGAATTAAACTTATTCTGTGTGTTCTGCAGACATGGCTGTTAGCTTTTAATTCATCAAAAATCCATTTTTGAACCTAATTGAGTGATTCCAATTCTGTAGGATTACTGAATGTTTTCTTAATCATCTCCAACAAGTTTCAAACCTTTATCTGTTCTGCAACTCCATAGTTAAAGAAAATGGTGAAAACATGCAGTAAATTTGTCAATCCATTTGTGAGAGTTTCAAAAATAATTTGAACCCAAATCCAATTGTGTTTGCATCTCTGTTTAATTACCTTTCAAATGCAAGTAGCCTCATATTTTTAGGATTTTTCTACGATTTATGGCTTACAGATCTTGTTTTCTGTACAGTCAGATTCAAAGAAATTCCTAAAATTGTAGGTTTAATATTTTTGGGTGATTCCAATTGGGTTAGTCTTGTATTAGTACTGGCTATATAGGAAAAATATTATTAGTCTCTGTTAATACATATTTGTTGCTGTTAGTAATGTTTATGTGTGACATGCATTGTTGAAGCAAAACTTTTCGGTTTATTTAAAACCCTTGACCAACTCTTTTTAGTAGAGATGGGCAACCTTTGTTTTATGCTTGCAAAACAAAACCTCTGCAATTTAACTTTAGCTCTTTTGTTTTGCTTAAGTCTTCAAATGGTGGGGCATATCATTTGCTCCTATTCTTGTGTAGTGTTATGTAAGCTTCTTAAAATAGGGAGAATGATTGCCCGCTTTTCCAAAAATGTTTCAAATTATAATGTGAATGTTTTTGTTGCCAAACTAATGCACTTGTCATCTTTATGATGTTATCTACCAGGGGATATTTGGTTTATACCATGGTGATAACCGAGAGAGGCAATTGCTAAGTTGTGATGCACTCATACCTTTACTAGGTAATTAAATGGGGTTTTCTAAATTAAAACTCTTAAAATTGTTTTGTGGTGTCTATAGGTCTTTAGTATGTTATACCTTGGCTGCATGGTTAGTTGTTGATTGTTGAATGTTGTCTTGTTGATGCAATGTGATTGATTGTGTTCCTTTTATATTTTTCGGCGATAGATGCGAACAATTCCGGAGAAGAAGAAGAAGTGGAATCGGATGAGAAGATTATTTATATTGTTGGAATTCTTATATTGATGGAGTTGAAGAAGTACAGGGACAAATAAGCCAAGGCAAGCCATCTCTTGATCTCTGAATGTTTAATCACATATTGTGGTTACTTTGTTGTTATTCTTGTCTCTCGATCCATCTTGTGTTGTTTCTACTTATGTTGATGGAGCATGCTCACAATGAGCCTGTTTATTCTCTTTGACACCTCACCTACAACCCCCTTTAGTGAAATGGTGGTCTTCATCATCATGTTCTTGGTGTACCCCTCTAAGTGTGATGGGTACGCCCACTTTTCCTGTGTGTGTCGACCTCTTGACACCCTTTTTGCACCCCATAGTGGTATGGTGGTTAGCATCATGCCCTTGTCGTATCTTAAACCCCTTGTTGATGCCATGCATACTTACTCCCAAGTTTGTGAACCCCTTGTTGCTATTATACATACTTACTCTCGAGTGTGTTGAACCCCTTGTTGATCTTATGCATGCTTACTCTAAGCAGGTATGCCCCCTTGACCACCTATATTATCATCTTCTTAGTGGTATGATGATTAACATCATGACCCTTGTTGAATCATGCTATTTATGATGTCCCTATGCATGCTTATCCTAAGTATGTATGATCCCCTTGACACCTCAATTATCATCTCCTTAGTGGTATGATGGCTAGCATCACGCCATTGTTGTCTCTTAGTTCTTACATGAAACTATAGGTTGGGAACCCCCTTGGAAAAATACCTTGTTGAAAAGAATTTTTGAAAACCTTGGGTGAGTTGGACTTACCCAAGTGTGTGTTTATGAAAGGAAAGGATCTTGGCAAAGATGATTGGAAAGAAAATCTTGTTTTCGAAAACTTTGGCGTCTAAGTATTCACCCGTGACAATTAACTCGCGCAACCACATTACCCTGGAGTGGGATGGGGCTTAGCTCGTAGTTTGTTCTTCTTAACATGGGACACCGCACAACTATATAAGGGTAAGGTTACCCCTGAATCCGGATTGTCGTTGGTGGAGACAATAGTATAACGGGAGGCCTTCGGGGCTGACCCGTCCGGAAGACACTATGGGTCTCCTGGCTTGGCGGTGGAGCCACGCTCAAAGTGAGGTGAGCTGCCACGGTGCCGGGGAGGTACATACTCCATATGGTAGGATCCCGTGCTAAGACGAATAGGCGAAAGGCTATGTCCGAGTTTTTGTCATGGCATAGTTGATATGCGGGGATGATTCCCACATGATGAACTCGCGGATCTTGTGGGGAAAGTGTGCAAACTCTGCAGAGTCAAATCTATTCGAATAGTCGTGTCCGCGGTCATGGACGGTTGGAATGGCTGTTGCTTAGCCTGATGAGTTTTGTTTTACAAAATTGTTTGACAAAGGAAAGGAAAGAACTTGTTTTGAAGTACCGGAAGGGTACGGGAAAGGATGTGTTGACCATATGGAGATGGTCGGGAAGGATAAATAAAATTGGGTTACCCCATCCTAGTGTTTTATGTTGTGGAACTCTTTTGAAGTATCTTCTTCAACAAAGATATAGAGATGTCATATGATCTTCTTAGTGTCCCCTTCAACTGTGATGTTGGGATGCTACATCCACAAGAGAAACTACTTCTCTTCTTCATGCTATTTCCACTGGAGAAATTAGCTCTTCCCTCTTGTCATCTTAGATTAGCATTTGTTATCTTGCACTCTTGCAAAGTACCTTCTTGATGGTTTGCGAGTACCATTCCAAATGTACTCACGGCTTTGTCCCTAGCCATTTACTTGGCCAGACTTGGAGGAACACGATGGATGAAGAAGGAGTTGACGACGTCTATGCGAGCTAGGAACGTCTTCCCAGTCAGTTGCCTGTAGGGTTACGACAGATGACTTGGGTACTGCGCTGCTGAAGTGTTGTTGCTACTCTGATGTTTAGTTAAGCCCTTCGAGGCCATTATGTGAGTATTGGTCATGTGACCATGTTGTAATTTTCTTATTCCGCTTTGTAATGGATGGTGTAATTTGATATCAGTTCGGTTATGTGTTCACGGCGCACTGATCATGGGATCGTGAACTGTATACATAACAGGGAATTTCGGGCAGCTAGTCCGGGGTCCCCACAGAGCTGGTATCAGAGCCATCCTGACTGTAGGAAACCTTAGTTAGCATGGACGTTAGTTAGGAAACAAGTACTTGGGAAAAACTATTTACGAAATAAATTCTTTCTTTAGTCGGAAGCATAGCTTCTACTACTCTTATTTCTTCAAAACCTCCAAATTCTTATCTCTCCGCTTTATAAAAGGTTTGAAAATTCTTGCTCTATTGTCTCATCCACTTCAAACCTACATGTTGGACGACGTCCCCAACACAGACCCGGAGACTCGAAGTCGAAGATGGATCAACCTTTTATGAAGTCTCACGTATCTCCAACGACAACTATTGAAGATCGGACGCCGACTTAGTCCTGCACATAAAGGGATAATAAGATCATGCCTTTGGTTGTCACCAAAGTCTGTCAAGGAGCTGACCTTCTTCCTCCGTGGACTTGCACTTTTTGCAGTCGTCAGGGATCAAGTCCGCAGTTTCTTGACTAGTAACTTTTAGGCCAGGTACGAGAAGATCTCGACTTCGGGAGCACCTCGACAGCTACCTCTTCGAAGACCTCATGTTTCCGGGATGTCGAGACTAGAAGTTCTACACAGTTTTCTCCTCCACCTCAACCTCAACGACTCAACACCCGGCCCCTTCACTACCAACTGCTACAAGGATCAAAGTTGAAGCCGATGCTGACGATATGAAGATGTCGACATATGTGACCAGCCCCAGACCAATAGGATGGATAGGACAAACTCAATCGTTTTGATTGAGATAAACCCGCGCATTAGGAATTTTTGGGTACTTAGAGTACCATGTCTGGTTTGATGATTGCTTGTAGTTCCCTAGTGTGCTGCCTTGAGTGTTTGTATCTGTTTGTTGTGTGCATGTATGTCTTGCTATTTAGACGTTCCCGCCTTTTCTAATTGTTTGGAAATTGTAAAACAGAAATTAAAAATGGAAATCTGCTAGTGTACTGTTTTGCTAATAAAAATAGTTTGGTAGCTCTGATTGATGTGATTCCAATTGCACTAGAACCAGTATGAAATTATCTTTCTGATGCCACTGGCCTTGTATTTTTAGGATTTTTTGTGCGGTTTTTAATAAATAAAACTGGATCAGTGTTTCTGGTTACTATTTTGAGTCTCAAAAATTGAAAAATAAATATTTTTGAATGATTCCAATTGTGTTGATCTTGTTTTGTTACGGTGCATCTAGGAAAAATACCAGTAGCCTCTTTTAGTGGTATTTTGTCTCTGGTTATGGTTGTATGGGTGTCACATGCAATGATAGGATTAAAGTTTGCCTCGCCGATGTATTGCCAATTGCTAGTTAGTTGGGTAGATTAACGAAAGACTCTACCTCTAAACCCGTTAGCAGTTGTTTTTCAACCGTGAGGGAAACTAACTCAGACCCCTATCTACGCCGACTACTTTCAAGGTCATCTGAAGCATCTCTACTACGCCAACAAAGCAAAAGCCAATACCTTCAAGATCCGCTGAAGCATCTCCACTCCGTCAAGAAAGCAGAAGCCCCAACAGGACCGCAAGGCAGACTCTCTGAGTTTTTCCGAAAGCCCGATGAAAAATCTTAAGGGTGGAAGACTTCGTCTTCCACTAAAAGTTGGAGCTACCCCTAACTTTTTTTTAACCTTTCTAACACACCGTTGGAAACGTAGGATGCACTAACCCCTCTTGAAGCCGTGGACTACACAACGCCCTCTGAAGATGTTTGACTCAAGACGGGAGATAAATAGCTTCTCCAAGGAGCGCCCGACAAGACCCGTGGCCGAAGCTTATCGTTTTTAACGCCCCCTCCCCGAGGAACAATTTTAAGGGAGGAAGACTTCGTCTTCCACTAAATTTTAGCTAACTCTAAAAAGTTTTCAACCCTGCTAAGGCACCATTGGAGTGCACTAAATTTCCGAAGTCATGAGCTCCACTAGGGTCGTTAAGAAGCTACAGGTCTAACATCTGCAGGGAGTAGTCAACCTCTTCATGAAGCTCGCCGTCGGCAGGAATCCATCATGTCTGCTAGAAGATGAAGCAACAACCTTCTCTACAACTGCACATCTACAGAAGAATGGAGTCTAACTTTAGTTAAGTTTTACAACTCCTCTAGTTCTACACTCAGTAATCTCGGGACGAGATTATTTTAAGGGTGGAAGATCTGTAACACCCCAACTTTTGCAACCTTGATTAGTTGTTCTTATTGCAAAAATTGGGGGGAACAAAAACTTTTTCCATAGACTAATTAAGATGAATTGCCTTGATCTGTTTGTTATGATGAATTGCCTTGATCTGTTGGTAGATGAATTATCTTGATTTGCTTGTGAGTTTTGTCTTGAGCTACCTCTTAGAACAACACCTCTAGTGGTTAAACCAGCAACTCACCCAATAAAACACATGTGTGGCTTAGGAGGAATTTTTTCCTTCTTACTACATCAAGCTCTTCTTCTGATGATAACATGAGTATGCCATCATGATCTTCCTCTTTGTGGTACAAGATAGCTCAATCCTACTTAATTCAAAACCTGGGATCATCTACCCCTAGCTACATCCCTCTCTTATACCCACTCATCCTTGTTGGTTATGAGGCCATGTCGACCATCTGTCTTGACAGGCTTAAAATGTTCAGACTTTGGCAATTGATCTCTAAGCACCCACAACTGTTATTGTTGATCTCAATGCATGGATCCCATCTATGCAATACCCTCTTCGACCTCCACATCCTGCATGTCTCAGTCAATCCTTGCAACTCATATATTCAACTTTATCTGGTATCCTATCCCATGTTCCAGCACCAGATCACTTCTTCCTCTTTTACCTCTTGTTTTTATTTTTATCCAAATTTAATCTTCACAAAACCAAGAGTGGGAATGATGGGTACATTTTGTAGCCACCATCTACCCTTGAGAACACCCCTCCATAAATTAGTTTTCCTCCTCAAAAACCCTATTGTTTTCCTTCTCTAGTTTTGATCACCAAACTACTTCTAGTTTTATTAAATCTTTTCAAGATATTTCTTCAAACAAGACAAAGAACTGAAATGGGTTTTGTTTTTCATCCCATTTCTACCAAGTACTGATTTCTAAAACATTACTCTCTATTTTGCTTTCCTTTTTAACAGAAAGCTTGTTTATGGTATCTACACCATTTCTTGTTTTCCTCTTGCTTATTTTACATTTGAGAAAAACTCTACTTTACTTGAGAAAGTAAGTAGAATATTTTGAACTTCTATGTTCCAACTAGTTTCCTCTCCACATTTTCAAATTCCATTCCACTTGAGTCATTCCCAATTGTCCCTAGACAATTGAGGTGTTTCAAATACTTTTCAAATAAGTTCCATTTCAAATGACAACTCTTACACATCTTGTGTACATCTCTGATCTACCCCATAATGTTCCTTCATCCTCCAATTCAGGATCAAGTAGATGATCTCTTGATACTTTCTATTGGTCTCCCTTCAACTAAACCCTAGACTCTGAGAGTATTTCAAACCACTCCCAATTAACCTCTTATTTGTAGAGCAACTTATAAATTTCATCCTACCCATCTCAATCATCTATTCTTTTCCATCATCACCTTGACCTCATGAATTGGTGATTTCTGCCACCATATTCATCCTTGTGAGTACATGGTTACTTCACTCACCATGTCTCTTAGTCTTTCTCTATAATTGTCTAAATCACTATCTCCACCATCATCCCTTGGCCAAATTGATAATTTGATTAAGTTGCTTTATTCTTGAACATTGGCACCTATTTTTATCATCTCTCTTCCTTATTTAAGCACATCATCTAAACCACCATCTTGGCAAAGAATCATGTGGCACCATCTTGATCAACATGCATGGTGAAAGCTTCCTTTGTTGACTCATTTTTGCATGACACAAAGGTGGGCGCCGGCCATGCTATGCCATGGCACACATGTGCATCATACCTCTTCATCTCTCTCCCTCACACAATTACTCCACCTTGGGAAACCTCTCTTTTCTTTGTCTCTTCCCAATGCCACTAATAATTTCAGCTTGGGTCAATTTTCCCTTCCCCAAGCCAGCCACCCATCTCCACCAATCAAAGAGGAGGCAGCCACCCCTCTCCCTCTATAAAAGGGGCTTGGCCGGCCACCTCCCCATCCTTTGCTTCTCATTTTTGGACACTCCACTCCTTCCTCCACTCTCTCACACCCTTCCCCTACCTCTTCCCCACGAGATGAAGCTCCACCAAGGCTCCATGGCCGGCCATGGCCATGAGAGCACACCAAACCGCAGCTCCCTTCCTCCCTCAAGCTTCCCCTCACCATGAGAGCTTCCCTCTCACTCTCTTCTCCCCTAATCTTTGATGAGTCCAGCTCACTTTCTCCTTTCTCCTCTCACTAGATTGGATCTTGATGCAGGTGCATGTTGGTCCAAATATGGAGAAGGTTGAGCTATCCTCAGATCTGAAGTTCTTGAGCAAAGTTCGTCCAAAACCTTGCAGTAATTTCTGCTATCTTGCTGTTTCAGATTCTGGTACGAACTTGTAAAATCCGTCAAATCTTGTGTACAGATCCAAATTGAGTGATTCAAAGTTCCACAGATAGGTATTGAAAAGATCTACAACTTGGCGCTGGTCTCATCCTCAAATTCTTTACGGAGTTTGCATGGTAAATAAAGTTCTGTAAACATGCAGAATCACTGTTTGTTAGATTTATCCCGTTTTACCAAACCTTTTTGAGCAAACTCAACTGTGGGTGAAAGCCCTCTTCAGTACCTTCCTTTTTGGCGTCGGTTTCACTGCAATTGACCTCCTGAAACTAAAATGGTTGACAGATCAAGATCTGGTCAGATCTGACTTTGTCGAATTAAACCAGGAGCTTGGAAACGAATTTTTGAATGAAACCAGTTGGGTAAGAACCACCTTTTCAATACCTTTCAGATGCAGCTGACCTCATATTTTTATGAGTTGTGTACGATTTGTGGTGAATTAAACTTATTCTGTGTGTTCTGCAGACATGGCTGTTAGCTTTTAATTCATCAAAAATCCATTTTTGAACCTAATTGAGTGATTCCAATTCTGTAGGATTACTCAATGTTTTCTTAATCATCTCCAACAAGTTTCAAACCTTTATCTGTTCTGCAACTCCATAGTTAAAGCAAATAGTGAAAACATGCAGTAAACTAGTCAATCCATTTGTGAGAGTTTCAAAAATAATTTGAACCCAAATCCAATTGTGTTTGCATCTCTGTTTAATTACCTTTCAAATGCAAGTAGCCTCATATTTTTAGGATTTTTCTACGATCTATGGCTTACAGATCTTGTTTTCTGTACAGTCAGATTCAAAGAAATTCCTAAAATTGTAGGTTTAATATTTTTGGGTGATTCCAATTGGGTTAGTCTTGTATTAGTACTGGCTATATAGGAAAAATATTATTAGTCTCTGTTAATACATATTTGTTGCTGTTAGTAATGTTTATGTGTGACATGCATTGTTGAAGCAAAACTTTTCGGTTTATTTAAAACCCTTGACCAACTCTTTTTAGTAGAGATGGGCAACCTTTGTTTTATGCTTGCAAAACAAAACCTCTGCAATTTAACTTTAGCTCTTTTGTTTTGCTTAAGTCTTCAAATGGTGGGGCATATCATTTGCTCCTATTCTTGTGTAGTGTTATGTAAGCTTCTTAAAATAGGGAGAATGATTGCCCGCTTTTCCAAAAATGTTTCAAATTATAATGTGAATGTTTTTGTTGCCAAACTAATGCACTTGTCATCTTTATGATGTTATCTACCAGGGGATATTTGGTTTATACCATGGTGATAACCGAGAGAGGCAATTGCTAAGTTGTGATGCACTCATACCTTTACTAGGTAATTAAATGGGGTTTTCTAAATTAAAACTCTTAAAATTGTTTTGTGGTGTCTATAGGTATTTAGTATGTTATACCTTGGCTGCATGGTTAGTTGTTGATTGTTGAATATTGTCTTGTTGATGCAATGTGATTGATTGTGTTCCTTTTATATTTTTCGGCGATAGATGCGAACAATTCCGGAGAAGAAGAAGAAGTGGAATCGGATGAGAAGATTATTTATATTGTTGGAATTCTTATATTGATGGAGTTGAAGAAGTACAGGGACAAATAAGCCAAGGCAAGCCATCTCTTGATCTCTGAATGTTTAATCACATATTGTGGTTACTTTGTTGTTATTCTTGTCTCTCGATCCATCTTGTGTTGTTTCTACTTATGTTGATGGAGCATGCTCACAATGAGCCTGTTTATTCTCTTTGACACCTCACCTACAACCCCCTTTAGTGAAATGGTGGTCTTCATCATCATGTTCTTGGTGTACCCCTCTAAGTGTGATGGGTACGCCCACTTTTCCTGTGTGTGTCGACCTCTTGACACCCTTTTTGCACCCCATAGTGGTATGGTGGTTAGCATCATGCCCTTGTCGTATAATAACCCCTTGTTGATGCCATGCATACTTACTCCCAAGTTTGTGAACCCCTTGTTGCTGTTATACATACTTACTCTCGAGTGTGTTGAACCCCTTGTTGATCTTATGCATGCTTACTCTAAGCAGGTATGCCCCCTTGACCACCTATATTATCATCTTCTTAGTGGTATGATGATTAACATCATGACCCTTGTTGAATCATGCTATTTATGATGTCCCTATGCATGCTTATCCTAAGTATGTATGATCCCCTTGACACCTCAATTATCATCTCCTTAGTGGTATGATGGCTAGCATCACGCCATTGTTGTCTCTTAGTTCTTACATGAAACTATAGGTTGGGAACCCCCTTGGAAAAATACCTTGTTGAAAAGAATTTTTGAAAACCTTGGGTGAGTTGGACTTACCCAAGTGTGTGTTTATGAAAGGAAAGGATCTTGGCAAAGATGGTTGGAAAGAAAATCTTGTTTTCGAAAACTTTGGCGTCTAAGTATTCACCCGTGACAATTAACCCGCGCAACCACATTACCCTGGAGTGGGACGGGGCTTAGCTCGTAGTTTGTTCTTCTTAACATGGGACACCGCACAACTATATAAGGGTAAGGTTACCCCTGAATCCGGATTGTCGTTGGTGGAGACAATAGTATAACGGGAGGCCTTCGGGGCTGACCCGTCCGGAAGACACTATGGGTCTCCTGGCTTGGCGGTGGAGCCACGCTCAAAGTGAGGTGAGCTGCCACGGTGCCGGGGAGGTACATACTCCATAGGGTAGGATCCCGTGCTAAGACGAATAGGCGAAAGGCTATGTCCGAGTTTTTGTCATGGCATAGTTGATATGCGGGGATGATTCCCACATGATGAACTCGTGGATCTTGTGGGGAAAGTGTGCAAACTCTGCAGAGTCAAATCTATTCGAATAGTCGTGTCCGCGGTCATGGACGGTTGGAATGGCTGTTGCTTAGCCTGATGAGTTTTGTTTTACAAAATTGTTTGACAAAGGAAAGGAAAGAACTTGTTTTGAAGTACCGGAAGGGTACGGGAAAGGATGTGTTGACCATATGGAGATGGTCGGGAAGGATAAATAAAATTGGGTTACCCCATCCTAGTGTTTTATGTTGTGGAACTCTTTTGAAGTATCTTCTTCAACAAAGATATAGAGATGTCATATGATCTTCTTAGTGTCCCCTTCAACTGTGATGTTGGGATGCTACATCCACAAGAGAAACTACTTCTCTTCTTCATGCTATTTCCACTGGAGAAATTAGCTCTTCCCTCTTGTCATCTTAGATTAGCATTTGTTATCTTGCACTCTTGCAAAGTACCTTCTTGATGGTTTCCGAGTACCATTCCAAATGTACTCACGGCTTTGTCCCTGGCTATTTACTTGGCCAGACTTGGAGGAACACGATGGATGAAGAAGGAGTTGACGATGTCTATGCGAGCTAGGAACGTCTTCCCAGTCAGTTGCCTGTAGGGTTACGGCAGATGACTTGGGTACTGCGCTGCTGAAGTGTTGTTGCTACTCTGATGTTTAGTTAAGCCCTTCGAGGCCATTATGTGAGTATTGGTCATGTGACCATGTTGTAATTTTCTTATTCCGCTTTGTAATGGATGGTGTAATTTGATATCAGTTCGGTTATGTGTTCACGGCGCACTGATCATGGGATCGTGAACTATATACATAACAGGGAATTTCGGGCAGCTAGTCCGGGGTCCCCACAGAGCTGGTATCAGAGCCATCCTGACTGTAGGAAACCTTAGTTAGCATGGACGTTAGTTAGGAAACAAGTACTTGGGAAAAACTATTTACGAAATAAATTCTTTCTTTAGTCGGAAGCATAGCTTCTACTACTCTTATTTCTTCAAAACCTCCAAATTCTTATCTCTCCGCTTTATAAAAGGTTTGAAAATTCTTGCTCTATTGTCTCATCCACTTCAAACCTACATGTTGGACGACGTCCCCAACACAGACCCGGAGACTCGAAGTCGAAGATGGATCAACCTTTTATGAAGTCTCACGTATCTCCAACGATAACTATTGAAGATCGGACGCCGACTTAGTCCTGCACATAAAGGGATAATAAGATCATGCCTTTGGTTGTCACCAAAGTCTGTCAAGGAGCTGACCTTCTTCCTCCGTGGACTTGCACTTTTTGCAGTCGTCAGGGATCAAGTCCGCAGTTTCTTGACTAGTAACTTTTAGGCCAGGTACGAGAAGATCTCGACTTCGGGAGCAGCTCGACAGCTACCTCTTCGAAGACCTCATGTTTCCGGGATGTCGAGACTAGAAGTTCTACACAGTTTTCTCCTCCACCTCAACCTCAACGACTCAACACCCGGCCCCTTCACTACCAACTGCTACAAGGATCAAAGTTGAAGCCGATGCTGACGATATGAAGACGTCGACATATGTGACCAGCCCCAGACCAATAGGATGGATAGGACAAACTCAATCGTTTTGATTGAGATAAACCCGTGCATTAGGAATTTTTGGGTACTTAGAGTACCATGTCTGGTTTGATGATTGCTTGTAGTTCCCTAGTGTGCTGCCTTGAGTGTTTGTATCTGTTTGTTGTGTGCATGTATGTCTTGCTATTTAGACGTTCCCGCCTTTTCTAATTGTTTGGAAATTGTAAAACAGAAATTAAAAATGGAAATCTGCTAGTGTACTGTTTTGCTAATAAAAATAGTTTGGTAGCTCCGATTGATGTGATTCCAATTGCACTAGAACCAGTATGAAATTATCTTTTTGATGCCACTGACCTTGTATTTTTAGGATTTTTTGTGCGGTTTTTAATAAATAAAACTGGATCAGTGTTTCTGGTTAGTATTTTGAGTCTCAAAAATTGAAAAATAAATATTTTTGAATGATTCCAATTGTGTTGATCTTGTTTTGTTACGGTGCATCTAGGAAAAATACCAGTAGCCTCTTTTAGTGGTATTTTGTCTCTGTTTATGGTTGTATGGGTGTCACATGCAATGATAGGATTAAAGTTTGCCTCGCCGATGTATTGCCAATTGCTAGTTAGTTGGGTAGATTAACGAAGGACTCTACCTCTAAACCCGTTAGCAGTTGTTTTTCAACCGTGAGGGAAACTAACTCAGACCCCTATCTACGCCGACTACTTTCAAGGTCATCTGAAGCATCTCTACTACGCCAACAAAGCAAAAGCCAATACCTTCAAGATCCGCTGAAGCATCTCCACTCCGTCAAGAAAGCAGAAGCCCCAACAGGACCGCAAGGCAGACTCTCTGAGTTTTTCCGAAAGCCCGATGAAAAATCTTAAGGGTGGAAGACTTCGTCTTCCACTAAAAGTTGGAGCTACCCCTAACTTTTTTTTAACCTTTCTAACACACCGTTGGAAACGTAGGATGCACTAACCCCTCTTGAAGCCGTGGACTACACAACGCCCTCTGAAGATGTTTGACTCAAGACGGGAGATAAATAGCTTCTCCAAGGAGCGCCCAACAAGACCCGTGGCCGAAGCTTATCGTTTTTAACGCCCCCTCCCCGAGGAACAATTTTAAGGGAGGAAGACTTCGTCTTCCACTAAATTTTAGCTAACTCTAAAAAGTTTTCAACCCTGCTAAGGCACCATTGGAGTGCACTAAATTTCCGAAGTCATGAGCTCCACTAGGGTCGTTAAGAAGCTACAGGTCTAACATCTGCAGGGAGTAGTCAACCTCTTCATGAAGCTCGCCGTCGGCAGGAATCCATCATGTCTGCTAGAAGATGAAGCAACAACCTTCTCTACAACTGCACATCTACAGAAGAATGGAGTCTAACTTTAGTTAAGTTTTACAACTCCTCTAGTTCTACACTCAGTAATCTCGGGACGAGATTATTTTAAGGGTGGAAGATCTGTAACACCCCAACTTTTGCAACCTTGATTAGTTGTTCTTATTGCAAAAATTGGGGGGAACAAAAACTTTTTCCATAGACTAATTAAGATGAATTGCCTTGATCTGTTTGTTATGATGAATTGCCTTGATCTGTTGGTAGATGAATTATCTTGATTTGCTTGTGAGTTTTGTCTTGAGCTACCTCTTAGAACAACACCTCTAGTGGTTAAACCAGCAACTCACCCAATAAAACACATGTGTGGCTTAGGAGGAATTTTTTCCTTCTTACTACATCAAGCTCTTCTTCTGATGATAACATGAGTGTGCCATCATGATCTTCCTCTTTGTGGTACAAGATAGCTCAATCCTACTTAATTCAAAACCTGGGATCATCTACCCCTAGCTACATCCCTCTCTTATACCCACTCATCCTTGTTGGTTATGAGGCCATGTCGACCATCTGTGTTGACAGGCTTAAAATGTCCAGACTTTGGCAATTGATCTCTAAGCACCCACAACTGTTATTGTTGATCTCAATGCATGGATCCCATCTATGCAATACCCTCTTCGACCTCCACGTCCTGCATGTCTCAGTCAATCCTTGCAACTCATATATTCAACTTTATCTGGTATCCTATCCCATGTTCCAGCACCAGATCACTTCTTCCTCTTTTACCTCTTGTTTTTATTTTTATCCAAGTTTAATCTTCACAAAACCAAGAGTGGGAATGATGGGTACATTTTGTAGCCACCATCTACCCTTGAGAACACCCCTCCATAAATTAGTTTTCCTCCTCAAAAACCCTATTGTTTTCCTTCTCTAGTTTTGATCACCAAACTACTTCTAGTTTTATTAAATCTTTTCAAGATATTTCTTCAAACAAGACAAAGAACTGAAATGGGTTTTGTTTTTCATCCCATTTCTACCAAGTACTGATTTCTAAAACATTACTCTCTATTTTGCTTTCCTTTTTAACAGAAAGCTTGTTTATGGTATCTACACCATTTCTTGTTTTCCTCTTGCTTATTTTACATTTGAGAAAAACTCTACTTTACTTGAGAAAGTAAGTAGAATATTTTGAACTTCTATGTTCCAACTAGTTTCCTCTCCACATTTTCAAATTCCATTCCACTTGAGTCATTCCCAATTGTCCCTAGACAATTGAGGTGTTTCAAATACTTTTCAAATAAGTTCCATTTCAAATGACAACTCTTGCACATCTTGTGTACATCTCTGATCTACCCCATAATGTTCCTTCATCCTCCAATTCAGGATCAAGTAGATGATCTCTTGATACTTTCTATTGGTCTCCCTTCAACTAAACCCTAGACTCTGAGAGTATTTCAAACCACTCCCAATTAACCTCTTATTTGTAGAGCAACTTATAAATTTCATCCTACCCATCTCAATCATCTATTCTTTTCCATCATCACCTTGACCTCATGAATTGGTGATTTCTGCCACCATATTCATCCTTGTGAGTACATGGTTACTTCACTCACCATGTCTCTTAGTCTTTCTCTATAATTGTCTAAATCACTATCTCCACCATCATCCCTTGGCCAAATTGATAATTTGATTAAGTTGCTTTATTCTTGAACATTGGCACCTATTTTTATCATCTCTCTTCCTTATTTAAGCACATCATCTAAACCACCATCTTGGCAAAGAATCATGTGGCACCATCTTGATCAACATGCATGGTGAAAGCTTCCTTTGTTGACTCATTTTTGCATGACACAAAGGTGGGCGCCGGCCATGCTATGCCATGGCACACATGTGCATCATACCTCTCCATCTCTCTCCCTCACACAATTACTCCACCTTGGGAAACCTCTCTTTTCTTTGTCTCTTCCCAATGCCACTAATAATTTCAGCTTGGGTCAATTTTCCCTTCCCCAAGCCAGCCACCCATCTCCACCAATCAAAGAGGAGGCAGCCACCCCTCTCCCTCTATAAAAGGGGCTTGGCCGGCCACCTCCCCATCCTTTGCTTCTCATTTTTGGACACTCCACTCCTTCCTCCACTCTCTCACACCCTTCCCCTACCTCTTCCCCACGAGCTGAAGCTCCACCAAGGCTCCATGGCCGGCAATGGCCCTGAGAGCACACCAAACCGCAGCTCCCTTCCTCCCTCAAGCTTCCCCTCACCATGAGACACTGGTGGAAAAAAGGGCTTTGGTCGCGGTTGGCAACTGCCATTAGTCGCGGTGGCGCAACCGCGACCAAAGCAGCGCGACTAAAGGCCCCCCCTTTAGTCGCGGTTCCTTACGAACCGCGACTAAAGGCCCGTCCACGTGGGCCGCAGGCGAGCGCCAGGGCGGAGGACCTTTAGTCGCGGTTCTTCTGGCCAACCGCGACTAAAGGCCTCCGCAGGGTTTAGGGTTTTAGCCCCCCTCCCCCTAAATCTGGTTTCTTTTTAATTTGTATTGTTTTATTTCTTTTGGGTTTTAATTTTGAAGGAGTTTCACATATTCTACGGTACTGTATACATACATGCATATGAATATACAATTTCAAACAAATTTGAAATTAGAACCAAAAAGAATTCAAGAGGAATATACAATATATATTCAATATCGGATGACCATATACAATATATTTTCAATATCGGATGACCATATACAATTTTGAACAAGTTAGTTACAAATTCTGGTGCATATAAAGTTCTACGTCATCGTAATAGTGTTCTCCTCTAGGATCGATGACTTCCCTCGCCAACCATCCAGCTAGTTCCTCTTGAAGTGGTCGGAAGCGAGCTTCTGGACTAAGCGTCTTCCGGAGGTTATTCCTCAGGATGTTGTTCTCACACGTCTGGTCCCGCTCATTGCAGTATCTCCGGATCCTCTCACAAACATAGTATCCACATAGATTGGTCCCCGGTGGCTGAATATCCCCAGTCGTCCGCACTGCCATTTTAAAATGTAGCTCCTTTTTGAATTCACCGACCTTGGTATCTACGAACCGTCTCCAAACCCTACGAGGCAAAGAAAATTAAATAAACAAGAGAGTTATTAATTAGTTACTTGATATTAGGAAATGATGAACGAAATAGGCCGATCGATATAGAGCGCAAATGAATGAAAATAATTACTTTTGCATCATTTTTCTCATGTCGCCCCAAATCGCCGGATCCATATTCAGAGAGTCGTGGACGAGAACTGAGGAGGTCTGAACTTTAATTACCATAAGAATCCAGTGGAACCTGCGGACACGATACATGCACAGTCATGCATAACTCATCGATTAGCCACATACCATAAACAAAAGAGAATGTGCTCAAGACAGAAACACTCACCCAAAATGGTAAGGAAATAGAATATCACTTTTCTGTTGCTGTTTTCTAATAAACCGCCACAGGTCATCCTCCACGTCGGGGTGGTGTTCTAACACATATGAATTAACGATGTGTGGGTCAATGAACCCAACATCATGGATGTTCCTTATTCGCATTTCCCGCTTCTTCATTCTGCATAATATATAGCGTACACAACAAGATAGTTAGGACAATATATATATATATATATATAGTGCAGGCCGGCAATGAACGAGATGGGGTAGAAATTAATAAATCACTTACGTAACGTAGCAACCGATGATAGATTTGTCGAGGTCGCTAAGATTGAACAGCTGGAACAATTCACTCAGAGGAATTTGTACCCAGTAATGTTTGAAGTGATGCTCATATCTAACTTCCGCATAGATATACTCTTTGGCGTTTTTATGTTTTATGTAACCCTTGTACCAATTTAGCAGACCTAGCATTTGTCGAGGTAGATCCTCTTCTGCGCAGGCTCGACGAGAGGGCCATTCTTCACATATGTAAATACTACGTCCTTCATTGGCGCCTCATCAAGGCCTAGCAATGCACGAAGAGTGATACCTAACTCGGCCGCTTGTTCTCTGGCACTCGTTACGGTCAATCCATGTCAGCCGCAGCTGCTATGATATCGGGGCATCCGGATCGGCGGCTTGCACTATGAGCGGGGCGATCGATTGTTTACTTTGTTCCCCGAGCTGGGCAACTTCTTTCCCCCTTTCTAATTTTGACTCGGCCTCGTCCTTCAAGGCTTTCTTCTCCGCCAACTCTTTCCTGTTCTTGAACGCGAGTGCTTGCCTACGAAGTTCACGTAAATAGTCGTCAGGCAGATTCTTCGCGGCTTGGGACGGTGTGTTCAAAAATGACTTAGCCCACTGCTTTTCCTTGTCAGAATATACTGGCTTGGGCTCGCCTCTATTTTCTTCTTGACGCCCGCCTTCCATTTCTCTAAATCAGCAGCCGCGCCCGCCTCGACTTCCTCGGCACTACTTTCCCAAGACCTCCTGGGGAGAGGCTTCAGTGATACCTCCGGTACCTTTGTTTTCTTAGGTACGTAAGGGTCCGGGTTAATAACCCAGGACTGCTTCTGCTTCTTCGCCGGAGGTGGATTGGGGGGCGGTACCGGTGTCTGATCACCCGCCGGATGAGGACTGGGGGGCGGCGTCGGCTGACGTGAATGAGGTGTATTAGGTGAAGCACCACTGCCACCGTCACCGCCACCGCCACCGTCACCGCCACCGCCACCGTCACCGCCACCGCCACCACCACCACCGTACGGGGGTGGACTTGTTGGCGCCTCGCCTGGAAACTTGATAAATTTCTTACGCCATAGAATGAATCGGCGCTTGACATCTCCAAGTCTTTTCACCCCTTCAGTGTAGCAATGTCAATGTCCAGGTCCTCAAACCCTTGGACTATCTCCTCCACCGTGACACGAGCATAGCCATCTTGAATGGGGTTGTTGTGGTGGAGTGCTCCAGGTGGTAAAGCACTGCCGATGGCTACCTTCATGGACATGTTCCCAATAGGATAATACAGATGACATGCTTTCATCTCCTTTATATCGTCCACGGGGTAGCGAGGAGGCTCCGGTGCAGTAATTTCGACCACCAGAGGCTCCGGTGCAGTAATTTCTATCGTCGGTGCACCAGCCGGTGAGGCCTCCGTGGAAGCCACGCTGCTTCTTCTCCGCTGCTGGCTTCCGAGATCCATTGGATGATCTTCACATGTCGCGCCCGAGCTGCATCTCTTTCGCGACTAGTACACTCACGGTTTTCTTCATCACATCCATTTCCGTTACCAACTTCGCCACAACATCTGCATCCCGATCCATCTTTCTCTTACGGCTTCGTAACCGTACGGGTCATCGTTACGGGGAACCCTATTTTCCACGGAATGGGCCCCATGCCTCGTATACGTCCTCCGTGTTCAGGATTCCCGAGGGCTTTTGTCAGGGCGTCGTTCTCTCTGTTGAACCTGATCCTCCCCTCTTGAGCCTCCCTCATTGCCTCAATAAGCTTTTGGGTGGGTGTAATTATTTTGCCCTGATAAACACACTCCCCTGTCTCCGGGTTCAGCGATCCCCCATGCCCGTACCACCAGCTTTTGGCCCTTGGGTCCCATCCCTCCGTACCTGGACGGATTCCTCGTGCCCTCAGCTCGTTCTCCATCTTCTCCCACTTAGGCTGCCAAAAGCGATACCCTCCTGGCCCCATTTTATGATTGTACTCCTTCTTGGCCGCATTTTCCTTATTTTTTTTCGATAGTTCAAGGAACTGCTCCGATTTCTTTTGCTTCACAAATTCTGGCCAATCATGTTGCAGTTTCTCATATTGTCCTTTGAAATCCGGAGTCTTGCCCTGGTTGACAAAGTCATGGGCTAGATTTTGCTTGTATTTTCGGAATGCGTTGGCCATCCTAGAAAGAGCGAACTGTTTGACTAGCTTGCGCCTCTTCTTGTTTTCCGCAATCTTGTTACCCTCCTCATCGTATTTGCGGTATTCCGGAGGTAGAACGAAATGTTCCATAAGCTTGTTGAAGCAATCTTTTTTTTCTCTCTTATCGACAAAAGTGAAACCAACACGTGCCTTCTTTGGCTCATTCCACTCCTGGCGGGTGATCGAGACGTTGTCTCTAACAACGGCTCCGCATTGGCTGACAAACTTGGTGGCGTTCTTGCTGGGCTCCAGCGGCCTGCCGGTTGCTTCGTCGACAACATCGATGGTGCATGTTTCTCCTGGTTTCATCGTCTTGGTTGCGCCACGCTTTGACGACGTACTCGATTTTTTCGACGATCCGGCCGAGGGCTAAAATAAGAAAGAGAGTCGCGCGCGTTAGTACACACACATTTATTCAAATCAGTTAGTTGTATCACCAGACGCTCAATATGTATATATATATACCTCGGCGCCGGAGGTGGTTGCTACTTCCAATTGAAGATCGTCGTTTATCGACGTTCCTTCGGCACCATCTTGCTGACCATGCCCTTCATCTTCACCCTCAAGGTTCAGATAAGAAGAGATATCATCTTCTTCTTCTCCGGTCGGCACAAATGGAATATCGCCTTTTATGATGCCGAACATATGGTCTTCAGCGTCCGGATCATAGTTGTCCAGAATCGGGTCAGCTCTATCGTCCGCCATATGTCAGTCCTGAAAACATGTAGTCAAAATAAATTAATTGTGTATATGCCAGCATTATCACATCTCTTCTACATATAAAGAGAGAGGGCGACGAGGGAGGCGAGAGGGGGGACGCGTGTTATATGCGGACGATCGACCTCGCAGTGACCGCGTGGCCGAGAGACCGGTGGCGGTGGCGAACCGGTGGCGAAAGGGCGGTGGCGGTGCCGACCACACAACACCCGCGCCGCCCCCCCGCCAGCCCAAAAAACACCCCGCGCGTATACGGAGGGGGAGACGAGCGCTGTCGGCCCCCTCCGTATACGCGCGGTGGTAGCTAGTCACCGCGGCAGCGCGTTCCCATGCCGAGGTGGGCGCCGTCGGTGGGGAGAAGGACGACGGTACGGGGAATTTTTTAAGTCAAAATTGTAGTTCTTTTGAGTCAATCTTTTTTAAGTCAAAATCTTTTTTAAGTCAAAATTTTTAGTTTATTTTGAGACGAAATCTTTTGGGGACGACGGTACGGTGCCGACACAATCTTTTTTAAGTCAAAATTTTAAGTCAATTTTTAGTTTATTTTGAGACAAAATTTTTAAGTCGATTTTTAGTTTTTTTAAGTCAAATTGTAGTTCTTTTTTTACACAATCTTTTTTAAGAAAATTTTTTGTTTTTTTTTGTTTAAAAATTAACAATAAAAAAAAAAAAAAAAAAAACGGCCCGCGGCCCCGGCCTTCTCTCCCTCGAACTCTCTCGATCTCTCCCGGCGACGCGGCGCGCGCCTCTCTCTTGTGGGACTCGAGGGCGCGGTGGCGGCGGCGGCACCCTCTGCGGCGGCGGCGGCGCCCCACTACGCGCGGCGGCGGCGCCCCTCTACGGACTCGAGGCCGGGCGCGCGCGGTGGCGGTTGTACTACACGGCGGAAGACCGGGCGCGGCACGTACGGCGAGGGCGCGACGGGGGCGCGGCGACGGTACGGCGGCGAGGTACGGCGACGACGGCGCAATACGGCGGCGAGGTACGGCGAGGACGGCGAGGACGGCGCGGCTCTGCGAGGCGACGGAGAATCGGCGCGCGGCGAAAATGAGAGGAAGAAGAAGAATCGGCGCGGCCGTTCGTGGCGCCGATATATATAGGACCCCCTTTAGTCGCGGTTGGGGTGGCAAACCGCGACTAAAGGGGTACCTTTAGTCGCGGTTTGCCACCCCAACCGCGACTAAAGGGTATTTTCGCCGGGTTTTCGTTTCCCGCGGAAAAATACCCTTTAGTCGCGGGTGGGGCGGCCAACCGCGACTAAAGGTATTTTTTCAAATTACTTTTCTTTTTCAAATTACTTTTCTTTTTCAAATTACTTTTCTTTTTCAAATTACTTTTCTTTTTCAAACTGTTAAAAATAAAACTAATTCAATTCAAATTCTTAAAAATACAAATAATATATCAAAAAAATTAGAAAAATAAAACTAATTCAATTCAAATTCTTAAAAATACAAATAATATATCAAAAAAATCAGAAAAATAAAACTAATTCAATTCAAATTCTTAAAAATACAAATAATATATCAAAAAAATCAGAAAAATAAAACTAATTCAATTCAAATTCTTAAAAATACAAATAATATATCAAAAAAATCAGAAAAATAAAACTAATTCAATTCAAAATTTTAAAAATACAAATTATATATCAAAAAAATCAGAAAAATAAAACTAATTCATTTCAATATGTTAAAAATACAAATAATATATCAAAAAATTAAGAAAAATAAAACTAATTCAATTCAATATGTTAAAAATACATATAATATATCAAAAAATTTAGAAAAATAAAAATAATTCAATTCAAAAATTTAAAAATACAAATTATCAAAAATTCATAAAAATAAAACTAATTCAATTCAAAAGTTCGTTAGCCCCCTCTTCCCGCCTCTTTCCGCCGACCCCCTCTTCCCTCCTCGTCTTCCCGCCATTTCTTCCCTGTCTTCCCGCCTCTTTCTTCCCGCTAATTGTTTCCCGCCAATTTCTTCCGGCCTCTTTCTTCCCGCCAATTTTTTCCCGCCAATTTCTTCCCGCCACTTTCTCCCCGCCTCTTTCTTCCCGCCTCCTGTCTTCCCGCTCCCATTTTTCCCGCCATTTGTCACTACATATAGGTAGCCCGGCTTGGCCAGCATCACATCTCTACAATCTCTCTCTCTCATGGCTTCCACCGCACCCACTCTAACCTACCAGCAGGTGGAGGAGCTTTGCGCCTCGAACTACCCTTGCCCTCCGGGCTACCGCGTCCTCGGCCGGAGCCTAAGCGCCGGCGGCGTGCCGGTCCCTCCCGTCCCTCGAGTGCTGCGCGCCGGCGGCCATCACGAACCACTACTACCTCGACCTCACGCCGGAGCAGCGGATGAATCCCCGGCGGCATCCCGATAACCAGCATACTTGGGACGCCTTCTTCATCAATCGGCGTGAGAGGGCGCTCGCCGGGTATGAGGAGGACGGTCGCCTCCCGGAAACTTCCACGAGGCCGGCCGTCGGCTATGGTGGTACGGCCGGACTCTGCAGAGCGTCATGGACTACATCACGGCCGGCGATATCCCCCGCTGCGCTACCCTCGATTCGAGCCACGAGCGCCGCCCGACGAGCCGACGACAAGACGACGACGACGCCGGCAACTTAGAAGGCGACGACTACCCGTACAACGGCGGCGGCTATGAAGACTACGAGTATGCATATTATACGCCTAGGCAGGAGTATGACTAAATCACTCCAAATTTCATGTATGCAGGAGTATGACTTAGTCACTCCAAATTTCCTATATGCAGGAGTATGACTTAGTCACTCCAAATTTCATGTATGCAGGAGTATGACTTAGTCACTCCAAATTTCATGTATCATCAGTGCTATCTCGAGTCAATTGAATCATTCGAAAATGGACACCAAACACATCACGGGTAATATAATTCACATGATTCATTCAACAAAGTTTGGTACAATAAATTATTACACATCATTTCTTCCCTTGTGTCCCCGCTTGCCGACGATTGTGCCGTATCCATGGAGCATCCTCATCATTTAACTTAATGCTTGGGTCGGTGTTCACTTTGAAGGGCGGAATTTCAGCAAACATATTATAATCTTACGACATGTCTGGCTTGTCCTCCACTCCCACGAGGGTTCATTACCCGGAAAGAACAATGTGGCGCTGTGGATCATCGCCAGATGTACGGATCATTTTCTTCTCTTTCCGTTTCCTCGGTTTGCTACTCATGTCCTTCACATAGAAAACCTGAGCGACATCTTTCGCTAGGACGAATGGTTCGTCAAGATAACCAAGATTGTTGAAATCCACCATTGTCATTCCGTATTGCTGGTCCACCTTTACCCCACCTCCTGTTAGCTTGAACCATTTGCACCGGAACAAAGGGACCCTAAAGGAGGGTCCATAGTCAAGTTCCCATATCTCCTCTATGTAACCATAATATGTGACATTTTGCCCATTCTCGGTTCTTGCATCAAAGCGGACACCACTGTTTTGGTTGGTGCTCTTTTTATCTTGGGCGATCGTGTAAAATGTATTCTCATTTATCTCGTACCCTTGGAAAGTCGTTATAGTCGAAGATGGTGTCTTGGCCAACATGTACAATTGATCTACAACCTTATTGTCACTCATTAAATGTTTTCTCAACCAACTGCCGAAAGTCTCCATGTGGGCCTTCCTAATCCAGGATTCGGGCTTCCTGTGGTTGTCCGAGCATAAAATATTCTTGTGTTTCTCAAAGTACGGAGCCACCAAGCTGGAATTGGTCGAATCGTGTGGTGTGCTTCAGTTAGAGAATGGCCGTCCATACATATCATTGATTTCCTTCCGATCGTGCCTTTTTCACTTAGTCTCCCCTCGTGCCGCGATTGAGGAAGACCAATCGGCTTAAGGTCAGGAACAAAGTCAACACAAAACTCAATTACCTCCTCATTTCCATAGCCCTTGGCGATGCTTCCTTACGGCCTAGCACGGTTACGAACATATTTCTTTAATACTCCCATGAACCTCTCGAAGGGGAACATATTGTGTAGAAATACGGGACCGAGAATGGAAATCTCATCGACTAGGTGAACCAGGAGGTGCGTCATAATATTGAAGAAGGATGGCGGGAACACCAACTCGAAACTCGACAAGACATTGGATCACATCGTTCGTAACCGTGGTAGAACTTCTGGATTGATTACCTTCGAGAGATTGCATTGAGGAATGCACATAGCTTCACAATGGCTACTCGAACATTTTCCGGCAGAGCCCCCTCAAAGCAATCGGAAGCAATTGCGTCATAATCACGTGGCGGTCGTGAGACTTCAGGTTTTGGAACTTTTTCTCCGCCATGTTTATTATTCCCTTTATATTGGACGAGAATCCTGACGGGACCTTCATCTCGCTCGAGGCATTCAAAAAAGATGACCTTCTCTTCTTTGGTCGAGCGTAGGCGGCACGACCTTGAAACCGTTCCGGATGCCGGTCATCGTGGTCTTTCAAACTTTGCTGGTCCTGCCGTGCTTCCTTTGTATCATTTGACTTCCCATACACGCCCAAGAAGCTTAGGATGTTCACGCAAATATTCTTCGTAACGTGCATCACGTCGATTGCAGAGCGGACTTCTAGGACTTTCCAATATTCTAGCTCCCAGAATATAGATTTCTTCTTCCACATGGCTACGTGCCCGTCGGCTCCCTTCGGAACTGATTGTCCGCCAGGACCCTTTCCAAAGATGACTTTCAAACCCTTGACCATATCAAATACCTCGGCACTGGTGTGTTCCGCAGCTTCGGCCGGTGATCTGCCTTGCCGTTGTAATGCTTGCCTTTCTTTCTTCTTGGATGACCTTTCGGAAGAAATCGACGATGCCCAAGGTACACGTTCTTCTTACAATTTGGCAAATGTACACTTTCAGTCTCATGTAAGCGGTGCGTGCATGCATTGTATCCCTTATTTGACAGTCCCGAAAGGTTACTAAGAGCAGGCCAATCGTTGATGGTTACGAAAAGCAACGCTCGTAGGTCAAATTCCTCTTCTTTGTGCTCATCCCACACACGGACACCAGGTCTGCCCCACAGCTGTAAAAGTTCATCAACTAATGGCCTTAGGTACACATCGATGCCGTTGCCGGGTTGCTTCGGACCTTGGATGAGCACCGGCATCATAATGAACTTCCGCTTCATGCACAACCAAGGAGGAAGGTTGTAGATGCATAGAGTCACGGGCCAGGTACTATGGCTGGAGCTCTGCTCGCCAAAAGGATTCATGCCATCCGTACTTAGACCAAATCTTATGTTCCTTGCGTCAGCTGCAAAATCTTTGAACTCTCTCGTCGATCTTTCTCCATTGCGTTCCATCTGCGGGGTGTCTCAACTCCCCGTCCGACTTACGGTCCTCTTTGTGCCATCGCAACAACTTGGCATGCTCTTTGTTCCTGAACAGACGTTTCAACCGTGGTATTATAGGAGCATACCACATCACCTTGGCGGGAACCCTCTTCCTGGGTTTCGGCCCTCAACATCGTCACCAGGGTCATCGCCTCTCGATCTTATAACGCAATGCAGTGCATACCGGGCATTCATTCAAATTCTCGTATTCACCGCGGTAGAGGATGCAGTCGTTGATGCATGCATGTATCTTCAGAACCTCTAAACCTAGAGGGCAGACAACCTTCTTTGCTTCGTACGTAGTGGCGGGCAACTCGTTATTCTTTGGAAACATATTCTTCAACATTTTCAGCAAGTTTTCAAATGCCGAGTCAGCTACACCTGGCTGTGCCTTCCATCTCAGCAAATCCAGTGCAGCCCAGCTTTTTCAGACCATCATCGCATCCGGGGTACAGCGCCTTCCTGTGATCCTCTAACATGCGATCCAAATTCTCCCTCTCTTTTTCAGTTTCGCAGCGTCTCCGTGCATCAGCAATGGTCCGACCAAGATCATCAACGGGATCATCACGTGCCTCTTCTTCACCTTCCCCTTCACCTTCCCCTTCACCTTCAGCATCCTCCATGAAAGTATCACCGAAATGAGCAAGATAGCTTTCATCGATGAAATCATCCCCTTCTTCATCTTCTTCCATTATAACCCCTCTTTCTCCATGCTTGGTCCAACAATTATAGCTTGGCATGAAACCGTGCCGAAGCAGGTGCATGTGAACATCTCTTGAGGAAGAGTAACCCTTCTGATTCTTACATTTAACACATGGACAGATAACAAAACCCCCCTGCTTGTTCGCATTGGCCACTACGAGGAAATCTTTCAAACCCGCACTGAACTCGCCGGAGAGTCGGTTACCGTACATCCATTGTCGATTCATCTGCATTATTATAATATAAAATATATAATTAACCATTATGCATTTGTTAAACTAACTAGCTACAAACAATATAAATTAAACAATGAACTACACACACATGCACATTTTATCAACGACACATCAAAGGTTCAAGTTGCTAACCGCGATCGAGGAGGAAAAAATAAATGAGAAAGCTCAAGTGTGGCTCCAACACTTCATATCATGTTTGTTTCATGCTCTTGGGGCATTTCATCAAACACCTTATGTGCATAAGAGGAACCAAAAGCAAACCTAACACCCACTTGTGAAGCTTGTGAAGAGAATGGCACCAAATGGCTAAGTGTTGGCTGCTGGATGGGTATATATAGGGGAGGGGCTTTAGTCCCGGTTGGCCTGGCCAACCGCGACTAAAGGCCTTCGGGCACCTTTAGTCGCGGTTGGCCTGGCCAACCGCGACTAAAGCCCCCCACGTGCACCAGCTGGCCACCGTGCGCCCTGGGCCCAGGCCTTTGGTCGCGGTTCGCCACACGAACCGCGACTAAAGGTACCATTAGTCGCGGTTCCTTTACCTTCGCGACTTATGGGGCTTCCCGGAAGCCTGTTTTTCCACCAGTGAGAGCTTCCCTCTCACTCTCTTCTCCCCTAATCTTTGATGAGTCCAGCTCACTTTCTCCTTTCTCCTCTCACTAGATTGGATCTTGATGCAGGTGCATATTGGTCCAAGTATGGAGAAGGTTGAGCTATCCTCAGATCTGAAGTTCTTGAGCAAAGTTCGTCCAAAACCTTGCAGTAATTTCTGCTATCTTGCTGTTTCAGATTCTGGTACGAACTTGTAAAATCCGTCAAATCCTGTGTGCAGATCCAAATCGAGTGATTCAAAGTTCCAAAGATAGGTATTGAAAAGATCTACAACTTGGCGCTGGTCTCATCCTCAAATTCTTTACGGAGTTTGCATGGTAAATAAAGTTCTGTAAACATGCAGAATCACTGTTTGTTAGATTTATCCCGTTTTACCAAACCTTTTTGAGCAAACTCAACTGTGGGTGAAAGCCCTCTTCAGTACCTTCCTTTTTGGCGTCGGTTTCACTGCAATTGACCTCCTGAAACTAAAATGGTTGACAGATCAAGATCTGGTCAGATCTGACTTTGTCGAATTAAACCAGGAGCTTGGAAACGAATTTTTGAATTAAACCAGTTGGGTAAGAACCACCTTTTCAATACCTTTCAGATGCAGCTGACCTCATATTTTTATGAGTTGTGTACGATTTGTGGTGAATTAAACTTATTCTGTGTGTTCTGCAGACATGGCTGTTAGCTTTTAATTCATCAAAAATCCATTTTTGAACCTAATTGAGTGATTCCAATTCTGTAGGATTACTGAATGTTTTCTTAATCATCTCCAACAAGTTTCAAACCTTTATCTGTTCTGCAACTCCATAGTTAAAGCAAATGGTGAAAACATGCAGTAAACTTGTCAATCCATTTGTGAGAGTTTCAGAAATAATTTGAACCCAAATCCAATTGTGTTTGCATCTCTGTTTAATTACCTTTCAAATGCAAGTAGCCTCATATTTTTAGGATTTTTCTACGATTTATGGCTTACAGATCTTGTTTTCTGTACAGTCAGATTCAAAGAAATTCCTAAAATTGTAGGTTTAATATTTTTGGGTGATTCCAATTGGGTTAGTCTTGTATTAGTACTGGCTATATAGGAAAAATATTATTAGTCTCTGTTAATACATATTTGTTGCTGTTAGTAATGTTTATGTGTGACATGCATTATTGAAGCAAAACTTTTCGGTTTATTTAAAACCCTTGACCAACTCTTTTTAGTAGAGATGGGCAACCTTTGTTTTATGCTTGCAAAACAAAACCTCTGCAATTTAACTTTAGCTCTTTTGTTTTGCTTAAGTCTTCAAATGGTGGGGCATATCATTTGCTCCTATTCTTGTGTAGTGTTATGTAAGCTTCTTAAAATAGGGAGAATGATTGCCCGCTTTTCCAAAAATGTTTCAAATTATAATGTGAATGTTTTTGTTGCCAAACTAATGCACTTGTCATCTTTATGATGTTATCTACCAGGGGATATTTGGTTTATACCATGGTGATAACCGAGAGAGGCAATTGCTAAGTTGTGATGCACTCATACCTTTACTAGGTAATTAAATGGGGTTTTCTAAATTAAAACTCTTAAAATTGTTTTGTGGTGTCTATAGGTCTTTAGTATGTTATACCTTGGCTGCATGGTTAGTTGTTGATTGTTGAATGTTGTCTTGTTGATGCAATGTGATTGATTGTGTTCCTTTTATATTTTTCGGCGATAGATGCGAACAATTCCGGAGAAGAAGAAGAAGTGGAATCGGATGAGAAGATTATTTATATTGTTGGAATTCTTATATTGATGGAGTTGAAGAAGTACAGGGACAAATAAGCCAAGGCAAGCCATCTCTTGATCTCTGAATGTTTAATCACATATTGTGGTTACTTTGTTGTTATTCTTGTCTCTCGATCCATCTTGTGTTGTTTCTACTTATGTTGATGGAGCATGCTCACAATGAGCATGTTTATTCTCTTTGACACCTCACCTACAACCCCCTTTAGTGAAATGGTGGTCTTCATCATCATGTTCTTGGTGTACCCCTCTAAGTGTGATGGGTACGCCCACTTTTCCTGTGTGTGTCGACCTCTTGACACCCTTTTTGCACCCCATAGTGGTATGGTGGTTAGCATCATGCCCTTGTCGTATCTTAAACCCCTTGTTGATGCCATGCATACTTACTCCCAAGTTTGTGAACCCCTTGTTGCTGTTATACATACTTACTCTCGAGTGTGTTGAACCCCTTGTTGATCTTATGCATGCTTACTCTAAGCAGGTATGCCCCCTTGACCACCTATATTATCATCTTCTTAGTGGTATGATGATTAACATCATGACCCTTGTTGAATCATGCTATTTATGATGTCCCTATGCATGCTTATCCTAAGTATGTATGATCCCCTTGACACCTCAATTATCATCTCCTTAGTGGTATGATGGCTAGCATCACGCCATTGTTGTCTCTTAGTTCTTACATGAAACTATAGGTTGGGAACCCCCTTGGAAAAATACCTTGTTGAAAAGAATTTTTGAAAACCTTGGGTGAGTTGGACTTACCCAAGTGTGTGTTTATGAAAGGAAAGGATCTTGGCAAAGATGGTTGGAAAGAAAATCTTGTTTTCGAAAACTTTGGCGTCTAAGTATTCACCCGTGACAATTAACCCGCGCAACCACATTACCCTGGAGTGGGACGGGGCTTAGCTCATAGTTTGTTCTTCTTAACATGGGACACCGCACAACTATATAAGGGTAAGGTTACCCCTGAATCCGGATTGTCGTTGGTGGAGACAATAGTATAACGGGAGGCCTTCGGGGCTGACCCGTCCGGAAGACACTATGGGTCTCCTGGCTTGGCGGTGGAGCCACGCTCAAAGTGAGGTGAGCTGCCACGGTGCCGGGGAGGTACATACTCCATAGGGTAGGATCCCGTGCTAAGACGAATAGGCGAAAGGCTATGTCCGAGTTTTTGTCATGGCATAGTTGATATGCGGGGATGATTCCCACATGATGAACTCGCGGATCTTGTGGGGAAAGTGTGCAAACTCTGCAGAGTCAAATCTATTCGAATAGTCGTGTCCGCGGTCATGGACGGTTGGAATGGCTGTTGCTTAGCCTGATGAGTTTTGTTTTACAAAATTGTTTGACAAAGGAAAGGAAAGAACTTGTTTTGAAGTACCGGAAGGGTACGGGAAAGGATGTGTTGACCATATGGAGATGGTCGGGAAGGATAAATAAAATTGGGTTACCCCATCCTAGTGTTTTATGTTGTGGAACTCTTTTGAAGTATCTTCTTCAACAAAGATATAGAGATGTCATATGATCTTCTTAGTGTCCCCTTCAACTGTGATGTTGGGATGCTACATCCACAAGAGAAACTACTTCTCTTCTTCATGCTATTTCCACTGGAGAAATTAGCTCTTCCCTCTTGTCATCTTAGATTAGCATTTGTTATCTTGCACTCTTGCAAAGTACCTTCTTGATGGTTTGCGAGTACCATTCCAAATGTACTCACGGCTTTGTCCCTGGCTATTTACTTGGCCAGACTTGGAGGAACACGATGGATGAAGAAGGAGTTGACGACGTCTATGCGATCTAGGAACGTCTTCCCAGTCAGTTGCCTGTAGGGTTACGGCAGATGACTTGGGTACTGCGCTGCTGAAGTGTTGTTGCTACTCTGATGTTTAGTTAAGCCCTTCGAGGCCATTATGTGAGTATTGGTCATGTGACCATGTTGTAATTTTCTTATTCCGCTTTGTAATGGATGGTGTAATTTGATATCAGTTCGGTTATGTGTTCACGGCGCACTGATCATGGGATCGTGAACTGTATACATAACAGGGAATTTCGGGAAGCTAGTCCGGGGTCCCCACAGGTTTTTCTCGGGAACCCCTGTCTTCTTGTCTTTGATCCTGTACGCTCCTCCTTCGGTTACTTCTGTGACGACGTAAGGGCCCAGCCATGGCGACTCGAGCTTTTCAGTACTTTGTTGATTGAGCCATAGGACCAAATCTCCGACCTGGAAAGATCTTGGCCGCAATCGTCGACTATGGTAGTTTTTTAGGTCTTGCTGGTACTTGGTAACCCGTGAAAGTACTTCATCTCGAGCTTCGTCGAGTGCGTCCACATCGTCCTCCAAAGCTCTTCTTGAGGTTTCTTAATCATACTCTCTGACTCATGGGGAGTCGTGCTCTATTTCGATTGGTAGTACTGCCTCAGCTCCATGGACTAAGAAGAACGGAGTTTCTTGTGTCGCCGTGTTTGGTGTTGTTCGAATACTCCACAAGACACTTGGCAATTCTTCTGGCCAGGTATGTCGAGCCTTTTCAAGCGGTCCTAGCAGGCGCTTTTTAATACCGTTGCAGATGATACCATTTGCTTTCTCGACTTGACCGTTGGTTTGCGGGTGCCCAACTAACGCGAAGTGCAATTTGATGCCTACTTCTGCGCAGTATGCCTTGAACTCTTTGGATGTGAAGTTACTACCATTGTCTGTGACGATGCTGTGAGGTACTCCAAATCGAAAAACGATGCCCTTCACGAATTTTATTGCTGATGCTGCATCTGGTGAATTTATCGGTTTTGCTTCTATCCACTTGGTGAATTTATCGACAGCAACCAACATGTACTCGTATCCTCCTGGCGAAGCCTTATGTAATTTTCCCACCATATCGAGACCCCATTGGGCGAAGGGCCAAGACAATGGTATTGGCATCAACTCTGCTGCTGGAGAGTGGGGTCTTGCGGCGAATCTCTGGCACGCGTCGCAGGTCCGTACTATTTCTTTTGCATCCTCGATCGCTGTCAACCAGTAAAATCCAGCCCGAAAAACCTTGGCCGCAATAGCTCGACTGCTCGCGTGGTGACCACATATTCCCTCATGTACATCCTTTAAGATTATCCTTCCTTCTTCGGGTGTAACGCACCTTTGCAGCACGCCCGAAATACTTCGCTTGTATAGCTCCCCTTTGACCACTGTGAAAGCTTTGGATCGTCGAATAACTCGCCTTGCATCAACCGGGTCGTCGGGTATTTCTTTCCTTAGGATATACGATATGTACGCTTGCATCCATGGGACTTCTACCATCATCACCAGCTCCTGGTCCTCTTCTTCGTCTGGAGCTTCTTTGAGAGGCGCCGAAGTTTTCTCCTCCTTCTTCTTCTTCTGCGCCTTCTTTGGCTTTGTAGATCTCTCAGCTATCTCTTCCCAAAACACACCTGGCGGGATTGCAAGGCACTGCGACCCGATGTTTGCAAGAACATCGGCTTCATCGTTTCTCAGCCTACTGATGTGATTTACTTCGCATCCATCAAACAGCTTCTCAAGCTCGTTGTACACTTCCTTGTATGCCACCATGCTATCATTGACTGCATCACATTGGTTCATAACCTGCTGAGCTACCAATTGTGAGTCGCCAAAGATTTTTAGTCGAGTTACACCGCAAGCTTTCGCCATCTTCATCCCGTGTATAAGAGCTTCATATTCTGCTTCATTGTTAGATGCGTTTGGGAACGTCATCCGTAGGACATACTTTAATTTGTTGCCTTCAGGTGATATGAGTATCACTCCTGCACCAGCTCCTTCTACTCTCTTGGATCCATCGAAGTTCATGGTCCAAGTTCTCGATAAATCTGGGGGTCCTGTATTTTGTAGCTCCATCCACTCTGCAATGAAATGCAGCGAGAATTTGCGACTTGATTGCTTTTCTTTTTTCATACGTGATGTCCCGAGGGGAAAGTTCTATTCCCCAAAGGGAGACACGCCCTGTAGCTTCTGGATTGTTCAGTATATGTGATAGAGGTGCTTCATTGACCACTATTATCGGGTGTGCAAAAAAATAGTGGCGCAATTTTCTTGCTGTCGTGAATACTCCATATGCTAACTTCTGGTACTGCGGGTACCGCTGTTTGGAAGGCGATAAAACTTCACTGATAAAATATACCGGCCTTTGCACTCCATGGAGTTTCCCTTCTTCTTCTCTTTCGACGACTAGCGCCGTGCTAACCACCTGAGGTGTAGCTGCGATGTATAACAAGAGAGGTTCCTTTTCTTTCGGCGCCACCAAGATTGGTGGTGTCGAAATTGTGCGCTTCAAATCCTCGAAGGCTCTATCGGCCTCTTCGTTCCACTGGAATTTCTCTCCTTGCTTGATTAAAGCATAGAACGGTAACGCTTTTTCTCCCAGCCTGGCAACGAATCTGCTTAAAGCTGCGACTCGCCCAGTTAGCTGCTGTATTTCTTTCAACTTTGTTGGCTTCCTCATTGTTACGATAGCTTGGATTTTTTCGGGATTTGCTTCAATCCCTCTTGCTGAAACTAGAAACCCAAGAAGTTATCCTGCAGGGACACCAAAGGAACACTTCGTCGGGTTCAATTTGAGGCAAAACTTGTCGAGGTTGTCGAAAGTTTCCTTCAGGTCCTCGATTAGCGTTGTCCCCTTTTTTGATGTTATGACGACATCGTCGATGTATACTTGCACATTTTCCCCAATCTGTGTTGCTAAGCACTTCTGCATCATCCTCTCGTATGTTGCTCCCGCGTTTTTCAGACCAAAAGGCATTGTTTTATAGCAAAACACACCATAAGGTGTGATGAACGCTGTTTTGACTTCATCTTCTTCTTTTAATCTGATATGGTTGTAACCAGAATATGCATGCAGGAAGGAAAGACGTTCACATCCTGCCGTGGAGTCGATAATTTGATCGATCCTCAGGAGGGGAAAGTGATCCTTTGGACAATGTTTATTCAGACACGTAAAATCAACGCACATGCGAAGGACTTTAGTGTTTTTCTTCGGCACCAACACTGGATTTCCCACCCATGTGGCCTCTGTATGCAGCTCCTTGATAAAACCAGCTTCTCTTAGTCGAACGATTTCTGAAAGCATAGCTTTGCGGTTTGGCTCCGAAAAACGCCGCAAAGGTTGTTTGATTGGTCCCGCTAATGGATCCAAGTTTAGGTGGTGCTCGGCAAGTTCCCTGGGTACTCCTGGCATGTCAGCTGGACACCATGCGAAGATTTTCCAGTGCTCACGGAGAAACTCGACGAGCGCGCTTTCCTATGCGAGGTCCATGTCGTTTGCAATGGACGTCGTCTTTTCGGGTCTGTCGGGTGGATCTGCACCTCCTTAGAATTTTTCTCAGTGTTGAAAGTTGACTCTTTATTTGGCCTTCCTACATCTGGCAACACATCATAGTCAGTTGTGAGCCTTGACGCCATGTACTCTGCTTGCATCCCGAAGGTTTCTGACAGTCGATGAAAATCCTTATCACACTTATCGGCTAGCGCAAAGCTTCCTTTGACTGTGATTGGTCCCTTAGGTCCAGGCATCCTCCATAGCAGGTACGTATAATGTGGTACCACCATAAACCTAGCATATGCTGGGCGCCCCAACAAAGCGTGGTATTGTGATGGGAAATCTACGACTTGAAATTCCAGCTTCTCTACTATGTAGTTTTCTCGGGTCCCAAACTGGACGTCGAGATTAATCTTCCCCAGCGGATAACTTGGCTTCTCCGGTGTAATACCGTGGAATCGCGTGTCAGTTGGTTTCAGGTTTGCTAGGGATATATTCATCTTCCTTAATGTATCTGCATACATAAGGTTTAAACTGTTGCCGCCATCTATGAACACTCGAGATACCTCGAATCCTGCAATTACTGCTGGTAAGATAAGTGTTGATTGCCCTGGTCGAGGAACTTGCTGTGGATGATCCGCTATTGTGAATCCAATATCTTGCCCTGACCAATTTAGATACTCAACCGTTGGTGGAGGCATCTTCTCTGCCATGAACACCTGTCGCGAGATTACTTTCTGAGCTCTATTGGATGGCCTGCCTTTCTGAATCATCGAGACCGCTCCGTTGGAATTGGGGTCAACATAAGGCGGTGGTGCAGGTGCTGCCGCAATTCTGAGCTGATGTCGATTATCGTCCGTAATTGCGGGAGGAGGTGGCAGCTGAATCTCACTCCTGGGTCCTTGAGGATTTTTGGGCCCTGCCCACCTTAACATTGCCTGGAAATTTTGGCAATCCTTTTGCAAGTGTCCTGACTATCTTTTTCCGTTATTGTCGAGATAAAAATGCATCTGACACGGCCCGTTCATCATCTCCTCGGGAGACATGAAAGGCCTCTGAAACCTTGACCCTGTATTTTGCCTGTTGTTTTGAGAGTCATCTCTGTTGTCACCTCGCTGCTCGCTGCTCCTCTGATAATCATCTCTGTTGTTTCCTCCGGCGCTTGCTCGGAAGCCAGCCGAAATTTGCCCAGGAGCATCATAGCCCGAGTACTGCCGAGGAAATCGTCGCCTATTTTGATAATTTCGGTCGCGGTCCTCCTCTGGTGACCTATGCCGTTTGTTGTGAACAACATCTTCTCCATCTGCCCATCTGTTTGCTATCTCCATTAATGCAGATACTGTCTTTGGATTGGTTCTCCCCAAATCCTCGACAAAATCTCCTCGCCTGATTCCTCCGACAAACGCATCTATCGCTCTCTCGTCAGATATATTCTCTGCCGAGTTTTTAATGATATTCCACCTTTGGATGTATTTTCTCATTGATTCATCTGGCTTTTGTCGACACGCCCTCAATTCCTCTAGCGATGCGGGTTTTTTGCAGGTGGACCGGAAGTTCTTGACGAACACGTCCTCGAAACTATCCCAACTGTCGATAGATCCTGGAGGGAGCTTCTTTATCCAAGATCGCGCGGCTCCACTTAAATGCACCTGGATGCTTTGCATAGCTGTTGCTCTGGTTCCTCCTGTGAGTTTCACCGTCTCGAGGTAATCAACTAGCCAATCCTCTGGATCTTGCAGGCCGTCGAATTTTTTGAAGTTATCAGGCAATTTAAACCCTGACGGGACTCGAGTTTTTCGGACTCTCCTCGTGAAGCATGGCAAACCGAACATGTCCTCGTCGTTTAATTCTGGGGAATGCCGATGTTCCCTTCTACTTTGCCGTGCTCTGTCCACCCTTGCCTGCGTTGCCGTGTCTCTTGCTCCACTTGTTCCTTCGGGAGCCGCTGCTGCTACCGCAGGTTGTGGACTATTTTGCCTCGCTGTTCCTTCGGGAGGTGTTGATGTAAACGCCGTTCCCATGGCTCCGACTCCTGCCATTGCCATGTTGTATAGTGCCTCCCTTGGATCTCCTGGAGGTGGCCTGGATGCAAGGATAAAGGCCTGTGTCGCCATATACCCAGCTTCTGGTGTCTTGGGGATAATATTCCCTCTCGTGTCTATTGACATAAAAGACATGTCGAGGTTTTGAACCAAGTGCTCTCTTTCTCCTTCAGGTATATGTTGCAACCTTGATCTTGCTCTGTTCCGAGCTTCCCTGTGGCTATCTCCCGAAGTTCCAGATTGTCGACTCAGCTCTGCCCTTCGCCTGCTTGACGCGGAGGCTGCCTCCTTTCTTCTGTTCAGAGCAGCTGTCTGTTTTTCCAATTCCCTCGCAGCTCGTGCGAGCCTATATTGATATGCTTGCAACTCTTCTGGCGTGGCTGTTGTGGCCATTGGTTCTGAGCCATCCATAGCTCTTGCGGCTCTATCCCATGCTTCTTGCGGGAGTTGAACCCTGACACGAGGCGTAGGTCCGACATATTTGTTGCCTAGACCTCGTCGTAAATCAGAGGGATCGACGTATGGATTTCCCAAATCATCGAAAGCCTCAGACATTTCCTCCTGATCGCGGCTTGGCTCTCCGATGGCATAAATCTGATGGTATTTTGTATTCAGATCTGTGCTGGGTTTGATGACACCATCATAAAGATTGGTAAAGACCTTGCCCACTGTAGTGGATTTGTCGATGAAGTTAAAGCTGTCAACACTGCTCGAGTCATCGCTTATATAGGAGTCCGCGGATGACTCGAAGGACATGTCGCTGAAGATCTTGGCGAGCTTTTCGCTTGCCCTGGTGCTGATGAAGCGTGGCGATGAAGTCTCCTCTTCGCCTGACTCGATTGACGATGTTGAGCTCGAAAAATCGGAATCGACCGCCGACAATCCCGACGAGATCGGAATTTCAAGACGATACGTTCCCTCTTTCTCGACGCGAAAGTGGAATCTTCCGAACGACATCTCCATAGGCTCCTCCAGATACGCATATGCATCCAAACGGGAGGGCGGGTGAGGAACAAAATCGACAGGACCAGTTGCGATCTGTTTACCTCGATCCATCGCGTTGCTTGCTGTTGATGAAGTCGACGATCTTGAACGTGCCATCGAGATCAGATCCTTGACGCCTCTAACTCCCACAGACGGCGCCAATTGACAAGGGATTAACTTGTCAATGCCTAGACTAGGGTTTAGTTGGAAGTAGAGGGCAAGTAGATCTCGAAGGTTTCAGCCGAAAAGTACTCGACGATATGAAAACTAGGGTTTATGAGACAATGATTCGATGCTATCTTTGTCCCTCGACTCCCCCTTATATAGGAGGTGGAGCCGAGGGATTCGTATTGTACAAGTTACAGAGTCCGGGAGGGTTTCCAACTCATCCCGCAAGATTACAAATACTATCTCCTAATACAACTCTAGCTTTCCTTAATAACAACTTGGGCTTCCGATTCTTCTTATTCTTCGAGTCGTGGGCCTTCAGTAAACCCCGGGTACTATCTTCGGCAGGCCCATTGGGGATGCCTATGTCAGATGTCATCTTCATCAACACCGAACGTGTGACCGAGTACGGAGGTGCTGCCCGATTGTGGCACCATCAAGATCTTCTACGCGCTTTTGAAAGCGGCAAGTGATCTTCTTCTGCAACAACGAGAGCCTCCTCTCGTAGGCTTTGGAAATCTTCAAGGGTTAGTCTCGTTCATCCCCTCATTGCTACCGTCTTCTAGATTGCATCTTGGCTTGGATTGCGTTCTCTCGGTAGGAATTTTTTTTTCTATGCTACGAATCCCTACAGTGGTATCAGAGCCGTGTCTATGCATAGATGGTTGCACGAGTAGAACACAATTGTTTTGTGGGAGTTGATGTTTTGTTGTCTTTAGTTTGAGTACTTTGCATCTTCGTGGCATAGTGGGATGAAGCGGCTCGGGTTAACTTTACATGACCGCGTTCATGAGATTTGCTCCACGCTCGACATGCAACTTGTATTGCATAAGTGGCTTTGCGGGTGTCTGTCTCTCCTACTATAGTGAAGATTCAATTTACTCTTCTATTGACAACACTAGTATCACCGTTGTGGTTCATGTTCGTAGGTAGATTAGATCTTACTCGAAAACCCTAAACCACGTAAAATATGCAAACCAAATTAGAGAACGTCTAACTTGTTTTTGCAGGGTTTGGTGATGTGATATGGCCATAATGTGATGATGAATATGTATGAGATGATCATTATTGTATTGTGGCAACCGGCAGGAGCCTTATGGTTGTCTTTAAATTTCATGTTGAGTCGTATTTCAAAGAAGTTGTAATAGTTGCTACATGGGAGAACAATCATGAAGATGGCGCCATTGACCTTGACGCTACGCCGACGATGATGGAGATCATGCCCGTTGATGATGGAGATCATGCTTTGGAGATGAAGATCAAAGGCGCAAAGACAAAGGGGCCATATCATATCACATATGAATTGCATGTGATGTTAATCCTTTTTATGCATCTTATTTTGCTTAGATCGCGACGGTAGCATTATAAGATGATCCCTCTCACTAAAATATCAAGATAATAAAGTGTTCATCCTTAGTAGCACCGTTACTAATACTTGTCGTTTCGAAACATCTCGTGATGATTGATACGTCCAATTTGCATCACTATTTTATATCATAATTTGCTGTTATTCATTGATATATTTCATATTGGGACACAATACTTATGTTATTTCATCTATTTTGCATGTTTCATCATTATTGGAGGATCGAACACCGGAGCCAGGATTCTGCTGGAAAAAGCACCGTCAGAACGCAATATTTCGGAAGATCAACTCTGGAAGGAAATTATACCAAAAATCCTATTTTTCAAGATGACGAAGGAAGCCAGAAGGGGGAGCCAGGAGCAGCCAGGGTGGGCCCACACCCTAGGGCGGCGCGGCCCAAGCCCTGGCCGCGCCGGCCTGTGGTCTGGGGGGCCCACGACCCTTTTCGCCTCCTTTTCTTCGCCAAACCCTTCGTCCCGAAGACCTAAGCCACAGAGGGTACCTCGCGAAGAGTTCTGACCGCCTCTGCGGGCGGAGAACACCAGAGAGAAAAGAGCTCTCCGGCGGGCGGGAACTGGGAAATTCCCTCCGGGAGGGGAAATCGACGCCATCGTCACCGTCATCGAGCTGGACATCATCGCCATCACCATCATCATCATCTCCACCATCATCACCGCCGTCATCACCGCTGGACACCGTCACCGCCGTAGCAATTTGGGTTTGATCTTGATTGTTTGATAGGGGAAACTCTCCCGGTATCGATTCCTACTTGTTGTTGATGCTATTGAGTGAAACCATTGAACCAAGTTTATGTTCAGATTGTTATTCATCATCATATCACCTCTGATCATGTTCCATATGATGTCTCGTGAGTAGTTCGTTTAGTTCTTGAGGACATGGGTGAAGTCTAAATGTTAGTAGTGAACTATGGTTGAGTAATATTCAATGGTGTGATATTTAAGTTGTGGTGTTATTCTTCTAGTGGTGTCATGTGAACGTCGACTACATGACACTTCACCATTTATGGGCCTAGGGGAATGCATCTTGTATTCGTTTGCTAATTGCGGGGTTGCCGGAGTGACAGAAACCTAAACCCCCGTTGGTATATCGATGCGGGAGGGATCGCAGGATCTCGTAGTTTAAGGCTGTGGTTAGATTTATTCTTAATTACTTTCTTGTAGTTGCGGATGCTTGCAAGGGGTATAATCACAAGTATGTATTAGTCCTAGGAAGGGCGGTACATTAGCATAGGTTCACCCACACAACACTTATCACAACAATGAAGATTATTTAGCCGTATGTAGCGAAAGCACTAGACTAAAATCCCGTGTGTCCTCGAGAACGCTTGGTCATTATAAGTAAACAAACCGGCTTGTCCTTTGTGCTAAAAAGGATTGGGCCACTCGCTGCAATTATTACTCTCGCACTTTACATACTCGTACTTTATTCAACCGTTACATCAAAACCCCCGAATACTTGTCTCGTGAGCATTTACAAAGTGAATCCTTCATCGAAACCGCTTGTCAACACCTTCTCGCTCCTCGTTGGGATCGACATTCTTACTTATCGAAGATACTACGATACACCCCCTATACTTGTGGGTCATCAAGACTATTTTCTGGCGCCGTTGCCGGGGCGTGCAGCGCTCTTGGTCAGGGTAATTGGTAAGGAAAACCTGTACTGGTGTGCTGATTTTATTTCTTTCTTGCTATAAGTCATTATGGAGAGATCTTCTCTTCATTTTCTATTTGGGAAATCTACTACTACTGCAACGGTAGTGGATGAAGCGCCAGGTGAGGAAGTGATACCATATAAAATACCTATGAAAATTATTGAACGTGTTATGGATAACCGCTATGAAGGGGATGGAACTGTCCATCCTGGTGATCATTCTTGTTTTTGCATGAATTATGCGGGTTATTCAAATGTGCAGGTATTGCTATGGATGAAGTGAGGAAGAAACTATTCTCTTTATCGCTGTCCGGTAAGGCGGCGCATTGGTATAAATTATCGGATAATGGGGATTCTCTTGAATGGAATGATATTGTGCCCGGTTTTATTCTAAGTTCTATCCTCCAAGTGAAATTCATAAGGATCGGAATCGCATATATAATTTTTGGCCTCATGATGGAGAGAGTATTGCCCAAGCTTGGGGAGATTGAAGTCTTTAATGCTCAAATGCCCCATTCATGAGCTTCCTGGTAATGTTATTATTGATAATTTCTACGCAAGACTTTCTTTTCAAGACAAGACCTTGCTGGATACTTCTTGTTTTGGATCATTTACACGCAACAAGGAAGAGTTTAAAAGGGACCTTCTTGATCGAATCCAAGAAAATACTGAAGGTTGGGAGAACGACAAGGATAGAGAATCGTATAATTTATGATTATAAATGCATTGAAGCTTTTATGGATACCGATAAATTTCGTAATATGAGTGCTACATATGGTCTTGATTCTCAAGTTGTTGTAAATCTTTATAAAGCTTTTGCCTCTCATTATGAATTGCCAAAGAAGAATTTTGATAAGTATCATGAACCGTATAAAGATAAAATTGATTCATCTATTAATAAATGTGTTGTAGTTGAAACTGCTGATCGTGTTATTCCTGAAGTTTATATTGAAAAAACTCCTTTCCCTGCCAAAATGAAAGAGTACTCTGTTATAAATAGTGCGGTTCATAAAAGTGAAAAGAAACCTGTAGAACCAGAAGAACAAATAAAAATTGAACTCATTGTTGCAATAGTTAAAGATCTTGTGACTGAAAATGTGGAGGATGGTCATATTATTTTCTGTGAAGATGCTTCTAATATTGTTTCACATCCTAATAAACCCAAACAAGCTAGTGTTCCTATGATGTCTGTTAGAATTGGTGATCATTGCTATTATGGATTATGTGATATTGGTGCAAGTGTTAGTGCTATTCCGTATGAGCTTTACACGGAGATTATGCACGAAATTGATTCTTGTGAACTTGAAGATATTGATGTGGTTATTCAGCTGGCTAATAGAGAAACTATTTCTCCAATTGGTATTGTTCGAGATGTGGAAGTTTTATGCGGTAAGATTAAATATCCTGCTGACTTTTTGGTACTTGGTTCTGCTGCTAGTGATTATTGTCCTATTATTTTTGGTAGACCTTTTCTAAATACTTGTGGAGCTATTATAGATTGCAAGAAAGAGAAAATTTTGACTAAATTTGCTGGTGAATCTTATGAGTTTAACTTCTCTAAATTTACTAAAACTCCTTATAAAGCTGATTTGCCTAGTAATGATATTAAAATGGAGCAATGTGCATCTATTGTTCTTGTTCCTAATAATCCTTTGGCAAAGAACATTTAGAGGATAGCGAGAGCGAAATTTTTAGGAAAGAAAGAGATGAGCTTGAGGAAATTTTTCTTCGCCAACCTATTCTCAAGCATGATTTACCGGTGGAAGATTTGGGTACAACACCGCCACCAAAGGAAGATCCTGTTTTTGATTTAAAGCCTTTACGATAATCTTAAATATGCTCATATTGATGATAAGAAAATATATCCTGTTATTATTAGTTCTAAGCTTTCAGAGATTGAGGAAGAAAGGTTATTGGAAATATTGAAGAAGCATCGAGGCGCTATTGGTTACACTCTTGATGATTTGAAGGGGATTTCTCCTTCTATTTGCCAACATGCTATTAATATGGAAGATGATGCAAAGCCTCGTTGTTGAACCTCAGCGTCGTCTAATTCCAAAGATGAAGGAAGTGGTAAGGAATGAGGTACGACGCCTCCTTGAAGCTGGTCTTCGAGATCCTAGTGCTGATAGCAGCTGGGTTAGTCCGGTGCACTGTGTTCCCAAGAAAGGAGGTATGACTGTTGTGCCTAATGATAATGATGAGCTCATTCCTCAAAGAGTAGTTGTAGGGTATAGAATGTGCATTGATTTTCGAAAAGTTAATAAAGTTACTAAAAAGGATCATTACCCTTTACCATTTATTGATCAAATGCTAGAAAGATTGTCTAAAAATACTCATTTTTGCTTTCTTGATGGTTATTCTGGGTTTTCACAAATTGCTGTTAAAGCTAAAGATCAAGAGAAAACCACCTTTACTTGTCCTTATGGAACTTATGCTTATAGACGCATGCCTTTTGGTTTATGTAATGCTCCTGCTACTTTTCAAAGATGCATGTCTGCTATTTTTCATGGTTTTTGTGAAAGTATTGTAGAGGTATTCATGGATGATTTTTCCGTCTATGGAAATTCTTTTGATAGCTGCTTGCGAAATCTTGATAAAGTTTTGCAGAGATGTGAAGAAACTAACCTTGTTCTTAATTGGGAGAAATGCCACTTTATGGTTAATGAAGGAATTGTATTGGGACATAAAATTTCTGAGAGAGGTATTGAAGTTGATAGAGCTAAAGTTGAAGCAATCGAGAAGATGCCTTATCCGAGGGATGTTAAAGGTATTCGTAGTGTTCTTGGTCATGCTGGGTTCTATAGGAGATTTATTAAAGATTTCTCCAAGATTTCAAAGCCTCTTACTAATCTTCTTCAAAAAGACGTACCATTTGTTTTTGATGATGATTGTAAGGAAGCTTTTGAAACTCTTAAGAAAGCCTTAACAAGCTGCTCCTATAGTTGAACCTCCCGATTGGAACTTACCCTTTGAAATTATGTGTGATGCTAGTGATTTTGCTGTAGGCGCTGTTCTTGGACAGCGGGTAGATAAAAAACTGAATGTTATTCATTATGCTAGTAAAACTCTTGATGCTGCTCAAAGAAATTATGCTACAACTGAAAAAGAATTATTAGCTGTAGTTTTTGCTTGTGATAAATTTAGATCTTATATTGTTGATTCAAAAGTTACTATTCATACTGATCATGCTGCAATTAGATACCTAATGACAAAGAAAGATGCTAAGCCTAGGCTTATTAGATGGGTACTTCTTTTGCAAGAATTTGATCTACATACTGTAGACAGGAAAGGTGCTGATAATCCTGTTGCTGATAATTTGTCTAGATTGGAAAATATTGCTTATGATCCTGTTCCTGTTAATGATAGTTTTCCAAATGAACAATTGGCTGTAATAAAGGTGAACTCGCGAGACAGTCCTTGGTATGCTGATTATGCTAACTTTATTGTTTCCAAGTACTTGCCTCCAACCTTTTCAGCTCAGCAAAGGAGGAAATTCTTTTATGATTTGAGGCATTATTTCTGGGATGACCCACACTTATATAAAGAAGGAGTGGATGGTATTATGCGAAGATGTGTTCCCGAATATGAACAACAGGAGATATTGAGTAAATGTCATGGTAGTGCTTATGGAGGACATCACGTGGAGAAAGAACCGCGCAAAAGGTTCTACAATCAGGTTTTTATTGGCCAACTCTCTTCAAAGATGCGAGAAAGTTTATTTTATCTTGTGATGAATGCCAAAGGGTTGGTAATATCTCCAGACGCAATGAAATGCCCATGAATTATACTCTTGTTATTGAACCGTTTGATTGTTGGGGATTTGACTTCATGGGACCTTTTCCGTCTTCAGAAGGTAACACTCATATACTTGTTGCCGTTGATTATGTTACTAAATGGGTGGACGCTATACCTACAAAAAGTGCTGATGGTGAGACCTCTTTAAGAATGCTCTTAGATATTATTTTTCCTAGATTTGGAGTACCTAGATATATTATGACTGATGGAGGTTCTCACTTTATTCATGGAGGTTTTAGAAAAACTCTTGCTAGGTATGGTATTAATCATAGAATTGCTTCTGCTTATCATCCTCAAACTAGTGGTCAAGTAGAATTATCAAATAGAGAGATTAAATCTATCTTGCAAAAGACCGTTAATAAAACTAGAAAGAATTGGGCTAGTAAATTGAAGGATGCACTTTGGGCTTATAGAACTGCTTATAAAAATCCCATGGGAATGTCACCTTATAAAATGGTTTATGGGAAAGCTTGTCATTTACCTTTAGAACTAGAGCACAAAGCTTATTGGGCTGTTAGAGAATTAAATAAAGATCCTAAACTTGCTGGTGATAAGAGGTTGTTGCAATTGAGTTCTCTAGATGAATGGAGAAGTGAAGCTTATGAAAATGCTAAGCTCTTTAAAGAGAAAGTTAAAAAATGGCATGATAGAAGGATTATCAAAAGAGAATTTAATATTGGGGATAAAGTCCTATTGTATCGGTCTCGTCTCAGATTCTTTGCAGGGAAATTACTCTCGAAATGGGAAGGACCATATGTTGTCGAGGAGGTGTATCGTTCAGGAGCAATCAAAATTAGCTCTCTCCAAGGCAATGCTACGCAAGTGGTGAATGGACAAAGACTCAAGCATTATATCTCAGGTGATTCCTATAATGTTGATGTTGATATTATTCAAGTGGAAACACCGGAAGATTTCATCAAAGGGCAAGCGACGGTCATGAACTCGACTTTGAATAGGTAACAGTCCTGGTAATGAAAAGTACGCAATTTACTTTCCGAACTATATTTTTGCTGTTTTTAGAAAATATGAGAAATTACGAGTTCGAAACGGAGTGGAAAGGACGCACGAGGGCGCGGCACCATAGGCCGGCGCCGCCAAGCTCGGGGCCCGCGCCGCCTATGGTTTGGCCGCCCGTCGCCTCTTTCCGACTACGGTTCGATCTAGTACTTTCCTTATGTCGTGAAAATTTTTGCTATATAATCCCCGGACCCCCGGAGGTCCGTATATCGTGTTTTCGACGTGTTTTGTTTCGAGCTGTTTCTGCCAGGATTTGCTTCGGATCTAGAGCCATCATGTCTTCATCGGAAACTCCGAAGGACAGCTCCAGCAAGGATGTTGGCAACTTGTACATGGAGGAGCTGAGGATGCACCCTAAGGAGTTGCTGCTCGTTGAAGGAGAACTGCAGGTCAAGGATGTTCAAGGTCCTAAAGGAGAAGGAAGCCTGGAAGACAGGATGGAGAAGCTAGAACAAGAGGTTTTCAAGTACAAGAAGATGGCTGAGCGTGAGGTGGATATCTTCCACAGATTGTGTCTCGAACTCATTGCCGAACACGAGAAGGAAAGCGCAAAGCTTTGGAGCGACATCCTCTCACTTCACGACACCACCAACAAGCTCCAAGCACAACTCTATGATTTTCAGAATCAGAACTGTGAGTATGAAAACAGGTTTAAATACATAAGTCGTGCTGCTAGTTTCAGGATCCCCGAGACCAAGATGTCGTTTCTTGATGGAGAGCCTCTTCCTTGGAAGTTTGATGACGGGAATTCATCACCACCATCTCCGCAGGAGTAATTCATCATCGGTATTGGCATCCCCTTGGTTTGTTTCAAGCTTGGGGGAGTGCCGCGGTATCACATTATCACTACCTTTTACTTTTATTGTCAAGTAGTGTCATATCAAGAGTAGGGAAGTTATCGTATAAGATGGGTTGCAGTTGGAAGTGTCTCTCCTTTAGTTGGTTATCTATGTATCCCTTGGTGTGAGTTATCGTTATGGAATATTAATGAGAAGTCTTATCATTTACATATTGCACATCTTATTTTAGTTTGCAATCTCTATGATTCATCTTGTTGTTAGTATTGGTATCACTTTGGGAGCATTGAATAAATCTATTTGGTTTTGGCAAACTTAGCATTGGTCAATAGCAACAACACTTTGAGGTTTAAATAGAAAAGAGAAATACATGTAGATGTTTCATTGTCTTTCTTGTTAGCTCATAGCTCATTATTCTGAAGTTAAAATTGCTTGTGCTTACAAGGAAGATGCATGATTGTTTCTATCATATGTATATTTGTTTGTTTCCCTCGACTCTTATACTTGCTAATTAACCTTGCTAGCCAAAGACCTGTACTGAGAGGGAATACTTCTCGTGCATCCAAACCTTAACCCAAACCTATGCCATTTGTGTCCACCATACCTACCTACTACATGGTATTTTCCGCCATTCCAAGTAAATACTTCATGTGCTACCTTTAAACAATTCAAAACTTAGTATCTCTTATTTGTGTTAATGTTTCATAGCTCATGAGGAAGTATGTGGTGTTTTATCTTTCAATCTTGTTGGGCAACTTCCACCAATGGACTAGTGGCCTCATCCGCTTATCCAATAATTTTGCAAAAAGAGCTGGCAATGGGATTCCCAGTCCCAAATTAATCAAACTAAATAGACACTCCTCCATGGTATGTGATTGATGGACGGCACCCGAAGGATTCGGTTAGCCATGGCTTGTGTAAGCAAAGGTTGGGGGGAGTGTCATCATCATAATAAAACAAAGTAAAAGGCACTCCTTCATGGTATGAGATTGTTGGCAGGCACCCGAGGATTCGGTTAGCCATGGTTTGTGAAAGAAAGGTTGGAAGGAGTGCCACACAAAATGAAAATAATATGGGAGCCGCTCTTAGGAGGTTGTCTGGCAAGGGGGTTAGAGTACCCGCTACGATCGTTGACAACAACAAACACCTCTCAAAATGTTACTTTTATTATCTCTATATGATTTCAAAACTGAAAAAGCTCTAGCACATGATTTAATCCCTGCTTCCCTCTGCGAAGGGCCTGTCTTTTACTTTATGTTGAGTCAGTAAACCTATTTCTCTCCATCTCAAGCAAGCATTTGAGTAGTTGTGATCAAACCATTATATTGTGATTTGCTACATCATGTCTTTTATTCTTCCTTGTTTAGTACGAGTTTTATCTGAATGAATATAGCTTTGCAAGTTATCAATGATCATGAGAAGACCATTATGATTGAGTATGCAAGTTGTGCCTTATAAACTTTAACATGAGAGCGCTGCTCAATGAGATAAATATAATCTGTTAATTGTTCTCTGACCAAGAACGAAGTTTGCCATCACCAATCATGATTTCTCATGCACCTTTACTTGTGATTACCTTATACTTGTTTCAATATGAGTTATAAGAGGTTGTCTACTATAATGTCCTGTGTGAATGAATATGATGCTTCTTGTCCGTATTTTATTTATCGACTCTTCACTCCATAAACATGTGGTCATGTCTATCGAGCTCGGTTTCGCTTGGGGACAAGCGAAGTCTAAGCTTGGGGGAGTTGATACGTCCAATTTGCATCACTATTTTATATCATAATTTGCTGTTATTCATTGATATATTTCATATTGGGACACAATACTTATGTTATTTCATCTATTTTGCATGTTTCATCATTATTGGAGGATCGAACACCGGAGCCAGGATTCTGCTGGAAAAAGCACCGTCAGAACGCAATATTTCGGAAGATCAACTCTGGAAGGAAATTATACCAAAAATCCTATTGTACAAGATGACGAAGGAAGCCGGAAGGGGAGCCAGGAGCAGCTGTGGTGGGCCCACACCCTAGGCGGCGCGGCCCAAGCCCTGGCCGCGCCGGCCGTGGTCCTGGGGCCCACGACCCTTTTCGCCTCCTTTTCTTCGCCAAACCCTTCGTCCCGAAGACCTAAGCCACAGAGGGTACCTCGCGAAGAGTTACAGCCGCCTCTGCGGGGCGGAGAACACCAGAGAGAAAAGAGCTCTCCGGCGGGCAGGAACTGGGAAATTCCCTCGGGAGGGGGAAATCGACGCCATCGTCACCGTCATCGAGCTGGACATCATCGCCATCACCATCATCATCATCTCCACCATCATCACCGCCGTCATCACCGCTGGACACCGTCACCGCCGTAGCAATTTGGGTTTGATCTTGATTGTTTGATAGGGGAAACTCTCCCGGTATCGATTCCTACTTGTTGTTGATGCTATTGAGTGAAACCATTGAACCAAGTTTATGTTCAGATTGTTATTCATCATCATATCACCTCTGATCATGTTCCATATGATGTCTCGTGAGTAGTTCGTTTAGTTCTTGAGGACATGGGTGAAGTCTAAATGTTAGTAGTGAACTATGGTTGAGTAATATTCAATGGTGTGATATTTAAGTTGTGGTGTTATTCTTCTAGTGGTGTCATGTGAACGTCGACTACATGACACTTCACCATTTATGGGCCTAGGGGAATGCATCTTGTATTCGTTTGCTAATTGCGGGGTTGCCGGAGTGACAGAAACCTAAACCCCCGTTGGTATATCGATGCAGGAGGGATCGCAGGATCTCAGAGTTTAAGGCTGTGGTTAGATTTATTCTTAATTACTTTCTTGTAGTTGCGGATGCTTGCAAGGGGTATAATCACAAGTATGTATTAGTCCTAGGAAGGGCGGTACATTAGCATAGGTTCACCCACACAACACTTATCACAACAATGAAGATTATTTAGCCGTATGTAGCGAAAGCACTAGACTAAAATCCCGTGTGTCCTCGAGAACGCTTGGTCATTATAAGTAAACAAACCGGCTTGTCCTTTGTGCTAAAAAGGATTGGGCCACTCGCTGCAATTATTACTCTCGCACTTTACATACTCGTACTTTATTCAACTGTTACATCAAAACCCCCTGAATACTTGTCTGTGAGCATTTACAGTGAATCCTTCATCGAAACTGCTTGTCAACACCTTCTGCTCCTCGTTGGGATCGACATTCTTACTTATCGAAGATACTACGATACACCCCCTATACTTGTGGGTCATCAATGATCGGGTATGATAGATTCAACAAGTGTATACAACGGGTGCAAGCCAGTTTTGCACACGCGGATACTAAGGTTGCCTTGACGAGACTAGCATGTACAGACATGGTCTCGGAACACGTGATACCGAAAGGTAGAGCATGAATCATATGATTGATATGATGAACACTTTGAATGTTCGCCATTGAAGTTACATCTTCTCTCGTGATGATCGCACTTGGTGTGATGGATTTGGTTCGTGTGATCACTAAGACAATTCGAGGGATGTTGTTTTGAGTGGGAGTTCACCTAGTTTTTAATTTTGTTAAATTAAAATTTGAACTCAATTTGTCATAAACATTAGTCTAAACTATTGCAAATATATGTTGTAGATCATGGCGTCCCCAATCAATTTTAACCAATTCCTAGAGAAAGAAAAGCTTAAGAGCAACGGTAGCAACTTCACCGACTGGTTCCGTCATGTGAGGATTTTGCTCGCTGGTGGAAACCTGCAATATGTGCTTGATGCACCGCTAGGTGACCCTCCTGCAGAAACTGAAACCGATGAAGTAAAGAATGTTTACGAGACTCGGAAAACTCGGTACTCTCAAGTTCAGTGTGCAATCCTATGCAGTCTGGAAGCCGATATTCAAAAACGTTTTGAGCACCACGATCCTCATGAGTTGGTCAATGAGCTGAAAGTTATCTTTGAAACTCATGCGGCCGTGGAATGCTATGAAGCATCGAAACACTTCTTCAGTTGCATGATGGAAGAAGGCAGCTCCGTTAGTGAGCACATGCTTGCCATGACCGGGCATGCGAAGAAACTCAGTGATCTGGGAATAGTGATTCCTAACAGACTGGGGATTAATCGTGTCCTTCAATCACTGCCACCTAGTTATAAGAACTTTGTGATGAACTACAATATGCAGAACATGAACAAAGAGTTACCTGAACTCTTCGCCATGCTGAAATCTTCTGAGATTGAGATCAAGAAAGAGCACCAAGTGTTGATGGTCAACAAGACCACTAGTTTCAAGAAACAGGGCAAGTCTAAAGGCAAATTCAAGAAGGGTGGCAAGAAAGCTGCCACGCCTCCTGTGAAACCTAAGACTGGCCCTAAGCCTGATGCTGAGTGCTATTACTGCAAGGAGAAGGGACACTGGAAGCGTAATTGCTCCAAGTATTTGGCAGATCTGAAGAGCGGCCTTGTCAAGAAGAAGAAAGAAGGTATATCTGATATACATGTTATAGATGTTTATCTTACTGGTTCTCGTACTAGTACCTGGGTATTTGATACTGGTTCGGTTGCTCATATGTGTAACTCGAAACAAGAACTAAAGAATAAACGAAGACTATTGAAGGATGAAGTGACGATGCGCGTTGGAAACGGATCCAAGGTCAATGTGATCGCAGTCGGCACACTCCCTCTACATCTACCTTCGGGATTAGTTTTAAACCTCAATAATTGCTATTTTGTACCCGCGTTGAGCATGAACATTATATCTGGATCTTGTTTAATGCAAGACGGTTATTCATTCAAGTCTGAGAATAATGGTTGTTCTATTTTTATGAATAATATCTTTTATGGTCGAGCACCTGAAAAGAATGGTTTATTTCTATTAGATCTCGATAGTAGTGATACACATGTTCATAACGTTGATGCTAAACGAATTAAATTGAATGATAGTACTACTTATATGTGGCACTATCGTCTTGGTTATATTGGAGTGAAACGCATGAAGAAACTCCATACCGATGGATTACTTGAATCAGTTGACTTTGAGTCACTTGATAGATGTGAAGCATGTCTAATGGGAAAAATGACTAAGACTCCATTCTCTGGTATTATGGAGCGAGCTACAGACTTATTGGAAATCATACATACCGATGTGTGCGGACCAATGAGTGTAGCATCGCGCGGTGGTTATCGTTATGTTCTAACCTTCACAGATGATCTGAGTAGATATGAGTATATCTATTTCATGAAACATAAATCCGAAACTTTCGAGAAGTTTAAGGAATTCCAAAGTGAAGTAGAAAATCAACGTAACAAGAAGATTAAATTTTTACGATCTGATCGCGAAGGTGAATATCTGAGTTATGAGTTTAGCATGCATTTAAAGAAATGCGGAATACTTTCACAATTGACACCGCCGAGAACACCACAACGAAACGGTGTGTCCGAACGTCGTAATCGAACTCTCTTAGATATGGTTCGTTCTATGATGTCTCTTACTGATTTGTCGTTATCTTTTTGGAGTTATGCATTAGAGACAGCTGCATTCACTTTAAATAGGACACCATCTAAATCCGTTGAAACGACACCGTATGAATTATGGTTTAATAAGAAACCTAAGCTGGCGTTCCTTAAAGTTTGGGGTTGCGAAGCCTATGTAAAAAAGTTACGACCGAACAAGCTAGAACCCAAAGCGGAGAAATGCGTCTTCATAGGATACCCTAAGGAAACCATAGTGTACACTTTCTATCACAGATCCGAAGGCAAAATCTTTGTTGCTAAGAACGGAACCTTTCTTGAGAAAGAATTTCTCACTAAAGAAGTGACTGGAAGAAAAGTAGAACTCGACGAGATTACTGAATCTTCTCTCGTTGATCAGAGTAGCGCAGTACCGGAAGTTGTTCCCGTGCCACCTACACCGGTAACAGAGGAAGCTAATGATAATGATCATGAAACTTCGAACGAGATAGCTACTGAACCTCGCAGATCGACAAGGGAACGTGCCACTCCTGATTAGTATGATCCTTGTCTAAATGTCATGATTGTAGACAACAATGATGAAGACCCTGCGACGTATGAAGAAGCGATGATGAGCCCAGATTCCAACAAATGGCAAGAAGCCATGAAATCCGAAATGGGATCCACGTATGATAACAAAGTGTGGACTTTGGTAGACTTACCTGATAGCCGCAAGACTGTCGAGAATAAATGGATCTTCAAAAGAAAAACAAATGCTGATGGTAATATTACTGTCTATAAAGCTCGACTTGTCGCAAAGGGTTTCCGACAAATTCAAGGTGTTGACTACGATGAGACTTTCTCACCTGTAGCGAAGCTAAAATATGTGAGGATTTTGTTAGCAATAGCTGCATTTTTCGATTATGAGATTTGGCAGATGGATGTCAAAACAGCGTTCCTTAATGGAGACATTGAGGAAGAGTTGTATATGGTACAACCCAAAGGTTTTGTCGATCCTAAAAATGCTGACAAGGTGTGCAAACTTCAGCGTTCAATTTATGGACTGAAGCAAGCATCAAGAAGTTGGAACCGAGGTTTTGATAAGGTGATCAAAGACTTCGGCTTTATACAGTGTCATGGAGAGGCCTGTATTTACAAGAAAGTGAGTGGGAGCTCTGTAGCGTTCCTGATATTATATGTAGATGACATATTATTGATTGGGAATGATATAGAACTATTAAGCAGTGTAAAAGGTTATATGAATAAAAGTTTTTCAATGAAAGACCTTGGTGAAGCATCGTACATATTAGGTATCAAGATTTATAGAGATAGATCAAGACGCCTAATAGGGCTTTCACAGAGTACATATCTGGACAAGATTCTAAAGAAGTTTAGAATGGACGAAAGTAAGAAAGGGTTCTTACCTATGTTACCAGGTAAGGTCTTGAGTAAGACTCAAGGACCGGCTACGACACAAGAAAGAGAAAGGATGAATCAGATCCCCTATGCCACGGCAGTAGGCTCTATCATGCATGCCATGCTATGTACTAGACCGGATATAGCACATGCAGTTAGTTTGACTAGCAGATATCAAAGTGATCCAGGAATGGAACACTGGACAACGGTCAAGAATATCCTGAAGTACTTGAAAAGAACTAAGGATATGTTTCTTTGTTATGGAGGTGACCAAGAGCTCGGTGTAACCAGTTACACCGATGCAAGTTGGAACACTGATCCTGATGACTCTAAGTCTCAGTCTGGGTACGTGTTTATATTGAATGGTGCTGCAGTAAGCTGATCAAGCTCGAAGCAGTGCACGGTGGCGAAGTCTTCAACAGAATCGGAGTACATATCGGCTTCAGAGGCTTCATCAGAAGCGGTATGGATGAAGAGGTTCATTGTAGAGCTCGGTGTGGTTCCTAGTGCATTGGACCCACTAGTCATGTATTGTGACAACATGGGTGCCATCGCCAATGCACAAGAACCAAGGTCACACAAGAGGCTGAAGCATATCAAGCTGCGTTATCATTCGATTCGCGAGTACATCGAAGATGGAGAAGTAAAGATTTGCAAAGTACACACTGATCTGAATGTAGCAGATCCGTTGACTAAAGCTCTCCCTAGGGAAAAGCATGACCAACACCAGAATGCCATGGGTGTTAGGTACCTTACAATGTAATCTAGATTATTGACTCTAGTGCAAGTGGGAGACTGTTGGAGATATGCCCAAGAGGCAATAATAAAAGTGGTTATTATATATCTTTGTGTTTATGATAAATGTTTATATACCATGCTATAATTGTATTAACCGAAACATTGATACATTGACACATGGAAGGTTTTGGGTTGGGGTCTTATTCGAAGACTTGTAGTCCAACACTTGGGGGTTCCACCTATATAATGAGGAGCAAGGGGAGGGGGCCGGCCACACCAAAGCCATAGCTGGCCGCACCCCTCAAGTGGCCGGCCACCCCCTCTCCCCAAAACCCTAGCCGCCCCCTCCTTCTCCACCTCTCCCGCAACCGCTTAGCGAAGCTCCGCCGGAGATCTCCATCGACACCGCCACCACGCCGTCGTGCTGCCGGGATTCAAGGAGGAGCTACTACTTCCGCTGCCCGCTGGAACGGGGAGAAGGACGTCGTCTTCATCAACAGTGAACGTGTGACCGAGTACGGAGGTGCTGCCCGATTGTGGCACCATCAAGATCTTCTACGCGCTTTTGAAAGCGGCAAGTGATCGTCTTCTGCAACAACGAGAGCCTCCTCTCGTAGGCTTTGGAAATCTTCAAGGGTTAGTCTCGTTCATCCCCTCGTTGCTACCGTCTTCTAGATTGCATCTTGGCTTGGATTGCGTTCTCTCGGTAGAAATTTTTTTGTTTTCTATGCTACGAATCCCTACAGTGCCCACTGGCCAAGATCTAGGCCTTTTGGGCCCATCTGGGCTCTGGTGGGTCGGGCATGGGCTCGATGCTGCCCCCGCGGTCGGAGGGTGCGGCCGGAGCTGGGTATGGCGGTGTCGGTGCCGTGTGTGTTGCAGCGCGGAGACGGGAGCTTCACGCGCCCGTTTGGGTTCGGCCGGGCAAGGAGGGCTTGGTTTGCTCCTGTCGACGCGTCCAGCCGGTGCCCACAGTGGCGGTGGAGGCTGTCCCCTCCAGCGTGGCTGCTGACCTGTTGATCTAGTTCTCGGCTGGCCCCTCTTGTTTCGCTTGGCCTCGTTTCAATTGACACGGTGAGAGGGTGTTGGTGTCTACAAGGCTGTGGTGGCACGTGGCGGTGGGCGGCAAGCATGGTGGTGCACGATGGAGCGTCCGGGGCGGGGTTGCGAGGGTCGGGAGAAATCCCTGTCGGTTTGACCTACACCAACACGGTGGCGTCCGCGGGTGCCACCTTACCTTCTTGAAGGGCATGGGGTGAAGCCTTCCTCCCTTGCCCGTGTGCGTACCAGGGGAAACCCTAGGATTCGTCCAGGCAGCAGCGCCGTCGTCGTCGCATCCCTTCCTGAAGGTGCTGCTTGGTATGCGGCGTTTCAGAGTGCTAGGAGTGTGGTGGAAATCTTTGGTGGGCGCAGCGGCTGCGAGTCATCTTCGTTTTTTCATCGATCCGACCTCTTCGACATTCCTTTTTTTTATGTTTTTTTTTCTTTTGGGCGTGCTTGTGTGCTGTTTGGCCCAGTTGTGGTTACTTTGTTGTATCGGGTGTTTGCTATATTAAGTGGGACCTAAGCCTATTTCGTGGAGTATCCACCACTTTTCCATTTTTTTTTTTTGAGGGGAGTTTATAGTCGAAAAAAAAAAGTACAGGATAGAGGAAACGGCAAGACTCGTGAAACGCATCCGAAGATGTCCATATTTTCTTGCCTGCGTCGGACTCTCGTGGAGCACATCTTCATGCGGTTCAATTCGGTTAGTCCTTTGGAAGGAAAGTGCAAACTGCGTCGGGCAAATCCGACACGAGATATGGAATAGGAGCCGCAGACGGACTCGAGCACGCACAGCTGGCTCTGCCCGCGGCTTCCAACTGGTATCTCGTGTTCCAAACGGAGCCGGAGACGGACTCCGACTGCAGAGACGCGCCATGGATCGCTCCATCGATAAGTACCACGGCGCTCTCCTGGCCTGCATCCATCCAGTGCACCATCCATCGCGCCCGCCGGGATAACCTGCCTGCCGCCGTGAAATAAGTCGATCGACGGAGAGACGCATTCGCCGACCAAACCAGCCGTTCCCTCGCAACAACGGCCGCGCAGCACCACTCCGGCGGCAAGCGGCGGCGCACGGAGCAGATGACGACGACGCTGACTCTCTACGACCTTTCCGCCGCAGACCAGCAACATGCCAACGATGAGGCCATCGCCCAGGCGTCGGCCCGCGCTCTGGTGCCGTTCGTGCCATCGCGGGAGCCCATGAACGCCGTCCCGCTCTCCGCCGTCGCTCCCAAAGTCTTCGTCCGTACCGAGCCACCGTGGCTACGCAGGGAGCTGCTCCCGTATCTGAGGCTCCGCTATGACCTTCCGGTTTACTTCATCGCCGAGAAGGCCGTGACTGCCACCGACCTGGACCGGCGCCAGAACCGGTTCCGTCTGCCGAGCGAGGGCGTGATGCGCAACCTCCGGCGCATGCTCTCCCCGCTGGAGCGCAAGGCCGCCAACCTGCTGCACGAAGAATGCCCGAGACCGCCGAAGCAGCCCAAGGTCCCAGGGGAGAAGCGGACCAAGCGACAGGGGAAGAAGCACGGCGGGCTTCCTGCGCTCGTGATCGAGCCCTACGCCGGCATCAGGGAGCTGCAGCTGTCGCGGTGGGATAGCAGCGCCGGCACCGTCATCAAGGGAGAAGGGTACATGGACTTCATCAACAAATGTGGCTTCGAGGTGGACGACGTCGTCGAGATCTGGGCCTTCAAAGAGAGCTACTTCCGTCTCTTCGGCGTGGACATGTGCCACGAAAGCTCGTTGTTTCTTTTGCTCACCAAGAAACAATAGATGCATGCTAGCACGTTAGTTTTATAGTATGGATCAACAAGAAAGAGTAGTACAAGAGACAACTTAGTTTTTCTTGAAATGTAGATTAATTGCCATCTAGCCTGTACCTTTTGATGTGTACTTGGTTGTACCTAAATTTAACATGCTTACTTTTTCATAGCCATTGAGATCACTTTGCTGATATATTGTGCCGAAGCCAAGGTTTTTTTTTCTCACTCTTGAAATAATACCGGTGTATCGGAAATATCGGTCAAAATTCCGTGGTAGATACCGTAAATACTGGAAAAAAAACAAGGCCCACTAGCCATAGATGATGTAGTTCAGGGTTTAGGGTTTGCGGGAGAGCTACACTTTTTGCAGTTGGACAGAAACATCCAAGCAAATGTCATAAGCACTAAGAACCTACTATAACAAGGACATGCAATGATAGCGGGTTCTTATTTCTTTCTTGAATGAAGACATAAGAATTGAGTAACCACATATATACTAGCGCTTAAATGTAAAACCACATATATGCATATTTATCTATACTAACTGCGCCCGCGGAGGGTGGAAGGAATATGAGGACAAGTAGATGATGAACACAATGCAAAGACCCGCTTCTTTCAGATGTGTTGCAAAGTCCATTTGCTTAGTGTCCTATTGGTATAGTTTGTTCTTGCTTACACAAGTTACCTTTTGCTATCAACACTTCTATTTGGACATGTAAAGGGGGTTTGTTTATACAAATGCACTATGGTTGATTCATGTGTGTGCGAGCATATCCACTCAATCTTGCCTACCAAAGCATTTATTTTGACATAGCAGGTTGTCCATATGCTCCATATGATATTTGCTATAATTAATTGGTCACGATGTACATCCTTATTATTTCCTTTGATCTTAATTAGACATTGAAACCTCTGGTGTTGTGATAGTACCTTGAAGGGCGGCGCGGCTTGTCTAACTTGCTAGTAGCAAGTCACCAAGCTACAGTCCTCTAACTTGCTGTTAGAACCATCAGATTAAAATTGAATGGCACAGATCACCCTAAACACTGTACAAAGGGACTGTAGCAACATGCATAGGAACGGCTTGTCTAACTTGCTAGTTTGTTCTTGCTTACACAAGTTACCTTTTGCTATCAACACTTCTATTTGGACATGTAACTACTGTAGCAGCTGTTTTCAACCATCAGATCAACATCCAACTGTATAAAATGAACACAAGTTAGAGGTACTGTTTGTGTCTGCCTTGTCTATTGCAAGTTAGAGAATCCGGAGCGCTTGAAGGGAGGCTTTGTCATGTTGTTGGCTGCATTAATTCAAGGAAAATCCAATACATGGATCCTTTGAATACTCTCTTGTGGTGTACTTTGACAATCTATTAGTTGTTCTATTTGTGTTCTTGTGTCTCTTCACCTAAATCAACCTTTGGAAATTACTAAAACCGCAATGTAGCTCCTGATGGCAAATATATTGGGCCAGTCCCTTACAACATGTGTGGTTGTGCAGGGGAAATGGTTATGCGCGATGGATTACAAAGCCATTTGGGTGTCATTTCCTTAAGAGATCATGCTGAAAGAGATTGTAGTTTCCCCCTCATCTACTCATTTATATATATCCTAGAGTAGTAGAAGATGTTTAAATATTTTCTGTGTAGATGATCAGGTTTAGGTTTATTGGTTTATGCCATCTTGCCTATATTTTTCATTTACATGGAACATGCTTATAAGTTTTGCCCTTTGACTTATCATCTTCTAACACTTTTACTTCTCCGAGGTCATGGATTAACCTATACTAAACATATGTATATGCACGGATTACATGTAACGTGGATCCGGTGGAGACAAGGGCTGTCACTCCTCTTTCGTTGGTGCCGAGCGTAATACACGTGCCTCACTTGGAAGTAAAAAAACATGTACTTGAAAGTATGGGGGTTGCACCTAGAAGTACAAGATATGTACTTGCAACTACACACATGCTAGACGTGGAGGTACATGCATGATGTACTTGGAAGTACACGCGTGTTCTAACACAAATAAATTACAAAAGAAATGAAAATAATAGAAGGAATAAAAAGAGGGGGGGGGGACCTTCCCGCCTAGAACACTATATGTGTCAGCACAGAGGAGTCATGCATGTTACACCTACTAACCTATATGAAGTTTGGCTGTTTGCTACCCTAGTTTATACCTTTAAGACTTCTTTTATACCTATCAAAGAATGATGGAATGGTAGATGATGCCGATAAAACACGAACAACAAAAACACCTTGGTGGAGTAAAAAGTTACTCAATATTTTACTCATCATCTCTATCTTCACCCTTATATCTTCGTGTTTTTCTATGCCTCGGAGGAGAAAACTACAAAATACCAAGCCTACTCAAGTTAACTAAAAACAAAGATTTTCAAAGATTCGCGTGAGCCATGCGAAAATATTAAAAATAAATAAATAATATGCATAGTCTACATTATAACTTTTATCTTCAAAAACCTAAATAAGATTCTATTGATTGGTACTCCAAGATAAACAAGTGTACCTTCATATTTTTAGAATGCGATGTACTATAGAAGGAAGTTGCACCATATAAGGTACCCCCTTTATCATTTTCTAAGCTATGCTAGAAAATTGAGTCAAACGTTGACTCAGTTTTTAAAATAAAATATGTGTTATATGCCATGAAAACTATATCATTGGATTCATCGTTGATTTTAAATTGTATACATTTTGTAGCAAATAGTGTATGCTTTGTTTGTCAAATAATAGTTAAAGTTCAGATAAAAAATGGAGCATGCCTGGACATAAAGATTGGTAAAATAATAGCCATTTATTTGTAAGGATGTATTTATACTTCTACGTTGATACCCAAAATCTCCACGCACGCACGCAAGAAGGAACCAATACTATGAATTAGAGATGACACATTTGTTGCAAGACACATTTAGTTAGTAAGTGAGCCAACCCACATTTTATAGGTTTCCCACATTGAGTTTTTTTATTTATTGTTTAGGTCTACTACTAAACTCTAGTGGTTGGTACTTGATTTACCATGCTATTAAAATATATATACGTGCATAGAATCATTGTAATTGTGAAGCTAGTTTGTTATATTTCTCCTTCCTTATCTCTTTTCATGTACAACTGCTTATTTTTTTCGTCCAGCCGATGTATTTTAGCATATTTTGGTGTTTGCTCCTAGATGGTACACTACTATAGTTGTTTTCAATGAAGTGTGCTGCTTGGTGATCTTGATATGTTTTCAACATGTTGCTCTAGATTGTTACCATCATCTCATCATTAGGTCAACCCTGTTGACTTCCCGTCTAACCCATCTCCACTACCTACATGTCTAAGTTGACCCAAGTGGTGCTTCCTGTGCAAACATCACCGCTACTGATTCCTGATTGATGTTTGCATGTTCCGCCACCGCCACCGCCACCCGATACTTCCATATAGTCCATGTTTGTTGTGTAGTATCACCATTTTCCAAGTGATTTTATACACTTTTCCACACATATATGTGCGCACATGGCCTCATGAGAATGCAATTTGCATATCACACTCCATCCAAAAACATCTGTGATTCTCTTGGGCTAGCCACCCATGGTCTAGGAGAATAATGCCATTTCGTGTCAACCACCTTTGTTTGATACCATCATACATTCCAACCCCATCTAACATAGCTAGAGACATCAACCCAGACCCAGACGAGAGAGGAAATCCCATCGAACGTTAGGGCTAGGCCTAACACAACTCTAACAACTACAAGTGAGTATTATGTTTAGCTCAAACAATCATTTTGGTTCTTTGGTTAAATTAAAATCATGGTTCCATCAAAATGGGCACACTCAGTTCTTTTCAAATTAAAAAACCGAAATATTTTGGAACCGACATTTTGGTGTAATAGAACTGTACCAAATAGAGAGCAATAACAACAAAATCACAACACATCATATTAATCAGTGTCAGCTCGACTACAAAAGGACACACTCTAGGAAAAAGAGATCTTAGAAAATTAGTCGATGTTGGTTGGACAACAAGAGCACACCACATCATAATATCTAAGAGCATCTCTAACAGAGCCCGTAAATCCCGCCGGAACTGAACTTTTCCGGCGGATTTACGGTTTCGGGCCGAAACTTGCGCAGATCAGACACAGAAAACATGGGCCGGCCCGAATCGAAAGTTCAGGGGTCCGAGAAACTCCCCGCATGACCCCTATTAAATGGGTTCGCGGAGGGGAGTTCGGTTCGTAAACCCTACTCCCCTCCGCCGCTCCTCTCCCTCCGCCGCCGCCTGCCTCCGCTCCAACGAGATATTCCCGGACTCTCCGCCGCCGCTACGCCGCTTCAGCCAGTATCCCTCCGTCCGGAATGGCGCGTGCAAGACACGTGGGTAGGGGAGGTGGCCGATCCGGTGTCGGAAGGTCAACTCAGCGTCCGTCGGGTGTACGGGCGTCGCCGGAGTGCGCCAGGCGTAGGCGCTCCGACGGCGCGTGGAAGCGGGCTGGAGATGATGGCGTACCTGCAAGCGCGCGAGGAGGAGGCACCGGAAGGAGAAGCGGAGGTGCCCCCCGCTGCCGGCGCGTGCAGCCTGCCGCTGCCCCCGCGCGGCGACGACGACGACGACGCCGCCGGGACGCCGGTATCCTGAGGGAGCACCTCCGAGACGGCCTTCGTCGAGGTGGCGGCAGTCGTCATCGCCTAGGAAGAGCCGGCGACCAAAAACCCTCCACCGGCGACATTAAGCGCCGCGGTAACAGTATAGTCACCAGGGCACTAAATCAATGCTAAATTAGGCCCATAGTATCCAAGGTGGGTCCAAGATGCATGTATTTTGCCCTAGTATCGTAAATTATGAACGAATTCAGCTTAATCCGATGAAATCGAGTGCAATCGTGAATTTTGATTTCCCGCGATGTTTGATTTCTGCGAGTTCGGTCCACGTTTTCGGTTTTTGTTCTGCGCCGTCGCTAAATCCGCTAGCAATTTATTTTTTTGGGAGACTGAACTCACTTTATTCGGTTCCGAAAAATAGGGGCTCTGTTAGAGATGCTCTAATGTTGTTCTTCTCGAAGATGTCGCTATCCTTCCTTCCCGATGTCCCCAATATCCTGAGCCTACCACCTTGACCGCAATTGTTGTAGTGACAAAGGGGGACGCCTGCCTGCCAGCGGGCTGGTGATGACATGGTGCACACCCATACTAACGTCGACGAGGGGGGGGGGGGGGGGGGGATATTCATAGAGAGAAAGGCTAGGACAAGTGGCATGAAGATCCATTCGAGTCGCTTGCCGATATAATCTCTAGACGTATTTCAGTCATTAATTTACGGTTTTAAAGCAAATTATATGGAAGTATGCTCATTTTACATTATTAATCCCACACTCGTCCCATTTACATGTTCAATTTTATTTTTAGCCGTTATTTCTTCCTATAAGAAGAAGCGGTGTGTATAGATGCAAACCAGTGTATCCACTCTAATGATGATGTCATTCCTAATCAGGTTCCTAGATTCCCCCTCTCGCTCTTTGTATGTATATGTAGAAGTCTTATGTGATAGCACGTACGAATCTTCAGCTAATGCAAACTCGGCCAAGCTGGAATGCTTTTAAACTATCTAGGACCCAACCCCAAGATCTTCACCCAAGCAGTTTTGCCCTCGATGATTTTGTGTTGTAGATGGAGTCTCAAGCAATGTTGTTGGTTGTTCATGCTATCAAGGTATTTGGATGGAGCAATGTGATATTTCTTTTGATTCTGAGGTCCTTGTCGACGCAACAATGTCGGACAATATGGTGCCTTGGCTTGACATTTGTCGATAGGGCCATGGTCTGCTGAAGTTTGGGAGCCATAGAATTAGAATGCAACTCTCTGAGATGGATCTCAAGGTTCATCGAATCAACAACGTTACAACCCATGTGTTTGCTAAGCGTTCCTTTCTGGGATCAATCTGATTCAAGTTGCTCTTATCTTTGTATGGTGAGCATGTCTTTCCTTTATCTTTTTTCGCAGCAAGGTTGCTTTGTCTATACCAGCCTCCCAGCTATAATATGTACTTTGTCATGTTGCTAAAAAAATTAAGCCACATACTTTGTAAAAATAAATTATTTTATGCAATTTATTTTACACGTAATTTATAGCTACATGCCACTTGTGAGAGGATTATGTATTTGCCGTTAGGATATTATGATTCACAACTTGTATTTGTTGATTGTCTATCTGATATTATCCCACCTAAACCATGCGTCCATACTTGAAAACAAGAGCACACCTTCTAAATCCCGCGAAATGTTCTTTCCAATAAAAAAACCTACCAAAAACCCTAATTCCCACAGATTGTTTTTTTACCAAAACCCACATGCAACGGCCAATGATCAGCTGCCGGCCGGAGAACCACCAGCACACCAAAAACCACAAAAAATTGAGCTGAGAGAGAAAGGCCAAAAGAGAAAGAAATAAAGAAAGATGAGCACGCTACAAGGCTCAACACTCCAACAACCCAAACCAACCAAAGCGAAAGCGAACAAAACAAACAAACGGCCACACACTCCAACACCAACACCAACACCAACGCTTTTCTCCCTCTCTTCACTCCTCCCTCGCTTCTCCACCTCCGCCTCCCTCTCCCTCCTCCGCACCAAAAATTCCTCTTTTTTTACCTCCCACCAATCCTTACCGTCGCCTCCTTCTACTACTACAACCCAATCCGGGCTGGTCCTCGGATGGACTCGGGTCTCGACTAGCTACCTAGGCCCTGCTCGGGTGCGCGCGCCACGCCGCTAGGGTTCTTGGCCCGGGGCTTCTCCAATGGTGCACCGCCGCTTCGCGTGGCCCTTCGGCGGCCAGCGCGCCTCCCTCTGCGGCAGCTTCACCGGGTGGGCCGGCAAGATTCGATCTTGGCAGTGGCCGAAAGGCGGGATCTCTGTCCCTTTCCGGTGGTAATGCTGATTTCGTCTTCTTTCTCTTCTTGTGTGCGCGCGCAGGTGGAGGGAGTTCCCCATGGGGCTCGCCGGGGCCGAGTTCCAGGTGGTGTTCGATCTACCCCCGGGGGTTTATCAGGTGCGTGCGGTATGCTCGAATTGCGCCGATTACACTCGCTGCTTGCTTTGATTATGTATCTGTGCTGCTCTGTTGCACGGTTTACGGATTAGAATTAGATAGGCTGGCTTGTTAGTTATGGTGATTGGCGGGCTTGTAGGAGCTATTGGTTGTTTCTTGACCTCCAACAAGATCGAATTGCATGTTGTCTTTTTTATAGACCATACTATTTATAAAGAAATTCTGGTGCAGTTGTTAGCTGCGCCATCCATTAACTTTGACCTACCTAGTTTTGCACATTGACTTGTATGAAATTATAAGAAATCAGGTTACCCTTTTCATAGTTTACAGTCCTACTGGTTTCTTAGCACTAGACATGCATATCTGTATTGTGAACTTATCTGTTGGGAATTACTATTTTTTAAGGCTTAAAACAAAATCAGTGCAACACTAAATTAGGGAAATACGTACAGTTAGAATATGCGGACCAGCTCACTGTTCCTTGTCTCCATAACTCCAGGCAAGTAGCCACATACGTTACATAGTGGCAGCTATTTTGAGTATACAGTTGCAGCATCATTGCCTCCAATGTCATTTCTAATTGGTAGTACATAGTGGCCAGGTTTCTCTTTTCCATTTATTCCATCTTTTCTAGGTTTTTGAAGTGAACATCTTTTTTGCTGGAAGCTATTAATACTTGAATTATGCCAAATTTGTCCTAGACTTGCCATGCATTGACATCCCTTTACCTTTTTGTTTAGCAATCAATAAGATCTTTTCAAATTAATACCTATTAATAATTAATAAAACTATGGAATGTTTCGCATATACCACTTATCGTTAGGAAAATACAGTGGTCATTGGTGCACCTTGGTGCCAGCACACCCTATACATGCAAAAAAAATCAGTAATTCTAAAAAAGGTTAAAAAATTGCGAATCATTGCTGAAATCAAAGATGATTATGTATAGTACTCGTATAAGATTCACCATGGAATGACTTTCCTTGTTTCTTGGGTCAAAGAAACAGACTTGAAACGCCCTATATAAAGTACTATTCACGCTATATTTGTCATAATATTCTTTTGCCCTGAGGTCAACAGAAATCATTTCTTGGCCATGCATTTTTATACGAGGACAATACTTGATCATCTTTGATTCCCCCCCAAAAATGATTTTTTTCGACTTTATTTAAAATCATTTTTTTGGCACAAATAGGGTGTGCTGGCACCCTAGAGCCAAAAATTCCTGTCCGTTAGGAAACTCCTGTAATCATGTCAACTTGTGGTGGCGGTGTGGCCACCTTCAGGCCATGCCACCTAATGGATCTGGTACAAACGTTGATATGAAATCAAATATAGTTGGTCCAACCTGCAGATAGTATATTCCTTCTATGCTTTTACTACCACTGCCTTGCTATTTTCTTACATTATTTTCCTGCTTCTGTCTTTTATTAATTTGTATGTATGCATTGATGTGGTCTTTTGGTGTAATCCAGTACCGATTCTTGGTGGATGGTGCCTGGAGATGTGATGACACAAAACCTATTGTACGCGATGAATATGGCATGATCAGCAATGAAGTGCTTGTCACACTTGAGAATAATACACACCCGGTTGTGCAGCTAGAGTCATCTATGGAATGTTTCGCATATACCACTTATCGTTAGGAAAATACAGTGGTCATTGGTGCACCTTGGTGCCAGCACACCCTATACATGCAAAAAAAATCAGTAATTCTAAAAAAGGTTAAAAAATTGCGAATCATTGCTGAAATCAAAGATGATTATGTATAGTACTCGTATAAGATTCACCATGGAATGACTTTCCTTGTTTCTTGGGTCAAAGAAACAGACTTGAAACGCCCTATATAAAGTACTATTCACGCTATATTTGTCATAATATTCTTTTGCCCTGAGGTCAACAGAAATCATTTCTTGGCCATGCATTTTTATACGAGGACAATACTTGATCATCTTTGATTCCCCCCCAAAAATGATTTTTTTCGACTTTATTTAAAATCATTTTTTTGGCACAAATAGGGTGTGCTGGCACCCTAGAGCCAAAAATTCCTGTCCGTTAGGAAACTCCTGTAATCATGTCAACTTGTGGTGGCGGTGTGGCCACCTTCAGGCCATGCCACCTAATGGATCTGGTACAAACGTTGATATGAAATCAAATATAGTTGGTCCAACCTGCAGATAGTATATTCCTTCTATGCTTTTACTACCACTGCCTTGCTATTTTCTTACATTATTTTCCTGCTTCTGTCTTTTATTAATTTGTATGTATGCATTGATGTGGTCTTTTGGTGTAATCCAGTACCGATTCTTGGTGGATGGTGCCTGGAGATGTGATGACACAAAACCTATTGTACGCGATGAATATGGCATGATCAGCAATGAAGTGCTTGTCACACTTGAGAATAATACACACCCGGTTGTGCAGCTAGAGTCATCTTCCAATAGAAGAATGAATTTGGATGAGGGTACTATTTTGACAACAGTATGTGCAAAAGTTTCAAATTGTATCTTTTATCTTGCATGATTAGTAGAATCTCCAGAATAACTAATGCTTAATTAATTATGTACTATGCAATCTACCAACAGATGCCTACAGAACCGCCATCTCAAAACTCTGGCGTGCAGATTGCAGTTTTCCGCCAACGAGTCTCTGAAATACTACTACATAATACCGTATATGATGTTGTTCCTGTTTCTAGCAAGGTTAGGTTCCTCTTTTGTGGTCAACACTTTGTCTTGTTCTCTTAGACCATGAAGATAATCATTTTTCACATAAGCATTTCAGATAGCAATTTTGGATGCTCGGCTTCCTGTCAAACAAGCATTTAATATTATGCATGATGAGGTATGTGTTTGTTAGAGTTGCTCAGCATGCTTTAGTTCTTCCTTTATGCTTGTTTAAATCTTTACTCTCATCTGAAGTTTCCTGTGTTGGGTCATCATGCTATTGAGTAATTCTAAAAATATGCTTGTAGCCATTACCCTCGTTGTTAACCACAATTCACATTTTTGCCTTATATGTCCTGCAGACTGCAGTTTCCCAGATTCATCTTCTTGCTGCAGACCTTTACTTTAATTGTACCTAGAATAACGTTATTACTATAACCACCTCATTTTGGAAAGTAATACATATGAGAAAAATAATTGATATTTCCCTTTGAAGGTTCTTCTTATCCTGGTACTTTTATGTATCGTGTAGTCCACTAGCGAAAATGTGATTTACCTTGTCATTTAGATGTTGTAAGAGTAGCACACTAGTTAACCTTTTCTTGTTTTAGGGCCTTGCTTTGGTTCCTCTATGGGATGATGGCCAAGGAACCATAACAGGCATGCTAACTGCGTCTGATTTTGTATTAATTTTGAGAAAGGTGAGATCTGAATTACTATATTTCTCCCTCTCTTGGGGAGTTCTTACTAATCCTTGGATCTGCAGTTGCAGAGGAACATTCGAGTTCTGGGCCATGAAGAGCTTGAAATGCATTCAGTGGCTGCTTGGAAAGAAGCAAAACTACAGTATTATGGGGGGTCTGATGTCGCAACCATGCAAAGAAGGCCATTAGTTCATGTATTTTCCTGTACATTTTCCAGACTCCACTGACTATTTTGTTGTGAAAACAGCTTAAAGAGTAGCATCAGTCAAATAGGAAAAGTAATTGTATGCTCAGAAAGTATTTTTTTAATTTAGTTCCCATTCTGGTCAGAAGAAGTACAGATTGAAGGATATTTTGGAAAGGGGACAAATGGACACTACTAAATGCAGCCATCATTCTTCCAAAATCTGTCACTGTGTTTGTAGAAAAACCTACATGCCAATATCATTATGATTGACTAATCTACCTTTCTTTATTGAGATTCTTTCAGCTAAATTACGGGCCTGATAATTTAAATCCACTTTATTGGCAGGAGTTGAAAATTGCTGAAATCACATGTTCTTAATTTTTTATCACTAATGTGAAATAGTAATTTTCTTTTCGCTTATTGTCCTTCATGTCTTTCTTCAGGTTAAGGATTCGGATAATTTAAGGGCTGTGGCACTGTCTATAATACAAAATGAAATATCTTCAGTCCCTATCTTCAAATCCTCGATGGATGTATCAGGAATGCCAATACTTAATCTTGCAACTCTTCCGGGGATTTTAAAATGTATGGTGGTTTTTGTGAGACTTTATTCTGTACCTAATTTTACTTGCACCTCAACTTGAGCTCACTTTTTTCTTGATATTGTATTTAGTTCTTTGCTCCAAGCTCCAAGAACAACCAGAAGGCTATCCCATTTTGCAAAATCACATTTCCAGTATTCCTATTGGTACATGGTCGCAACATACTGGCAGGGCAAGTAAAAGACAGCTTAGAACATCGCGGCTGAATGTTCCTCTAATTACTTGCTTGGATTTCCTGCTGGAAGGTACCATCCACATAAACGACATTTCAAATGCGGGTGTTTGTGTTATTTCCCCAGTTGATCCTTAGGAGCATGGCACGGTGGTTGCCGTCTGCATAATCAAATTAAGTAGGTGATTAATTCCTTTTTAAATTGTACAGAAAATCAATTTCAAGTCAACAGTCAAGGTATGAATTAAATGCACCTGGGACTTGTAAAAAGTCTCTTGACTTGTAACATCATAGGCTCATGCGGACAACCCATTAGCTGTCAACTTTTACAGCGACACATTTGAGTTTTGTAATTTTACTATGAAATAGATGACAATTCATAAGGTGAGATTCAAACTTCTGTAACGACTAATATAAAAAAGCAGTTTAGACTAGTTAGGTTGAAATGATATCATTAGATTTTTCAGGAGAAATATTATCATCATATACCACTTTTGGATTCCCCCCCTAACACATCCATACAAAAAAGTAATGGTCATGTATTTATGAATAGAGGGACAGCATTTTAAACTCTCAATTGAGAGAAATTTGGACAGCTATATTTATAAAACAATAATCAGTTTACATGAACTGTCTCCTCCATATCCGATTGAGTGAGGATACCATGAATGTGGATAATCTATGTCCGACAGATTAGAAGTAACAGTGCTTACAATTGCATCGTACTAACATTTTTACAGTGAGGTGGTTGTTTATATCTTAACTTTATTGATTAGTACTGTCAAATCTAGGAATTCACACAGATGACTCAACTTTATATAAAATGTGACGTGACCTAACTTTACCACTTACCTTGCATTTGAATGCTCACCTTTTGAAGTTGAGGTTCTCCATTAAGCATGTTCCCTTCTTGAACTGCATGTGCTAATATTTAACAATATTGTTTTTGCATGATTATGAAATAACAGCTACTGAATCAGACTGATACATGATTTCTTTTTTCACCCTCCAGATAGAGTGAGCTCAGTTCCTATAGTTGATGATAATGGATCCCTTCTTGATGTCTATGCACTCAGGTTTGGATACTTTGCATTTACTTTCCTGTGCTACAATACTGTTCTGCTCTTTTGTATGGGTATGCTCAGTTGACTATGCATGATGAAGCTGCCCACTGGGGCTTGAACAAACACTCTCTATCCTTGTGTGGTGACAGGATGTACTCTAAAATAGGACTTTTCTCCTAATAGTCCCAGTCTTTCTCATCCCCGAACAGTCCAACAGTAGCAAAATCACAGCTAATTGTTTGAAAGGGATGTGTACTTGTGTATATGGTAATAATGTAGTGATCAGAGGAGTTATGATGCAGCATTATAAAAACATACTCCCACCGATCCATATTACTTGATGCTAAAATGGATATATCTACAATATGTCTATATACATCTATATTAGCGTCAAGTAATATGAATCGGAGGGAGTAACAAAATTTCTGATTTTGTAGAGCTGAGGCCAGTAGTCACTACAACTTTTATTAGACACACACTATATCGTAAAGATCACCCTTTAGAATTATTAGTAGATACACACTATAACTACTACTCCCTCCGTCCATAAAAAGATGTTTAAACTTCGTCTAAATTTGCATGTATCTACACACTAAAACACGTCTAGATACATGCATATTTTGACAAATTGGAGAGATCCTTTTGTGGGCGGAGGAAGTATTGAACAACCAATCATATAAAGCTCACCCTTTACTAGATACATATTATACTGTTAGTTCATTTTTCATGGGACTCAACAACAACATCAACACCATCAAAGCATTTTATCATGGGACTCAATTTTTTTTTTTAAATATCATATGACTAAATCTCAGGTTAGGTTTTACTGGGTTCATCTGGTTTTCGGAGGGTGGTACTAATCTTACTTAATGTGTCTTTCTTTAGAAAAAGGAGTTGGTAGACCTATCTTGTTTGGCATGTTGGTATCTCAGTACATCTCCTTGTTTTTTGATCTTCATCCTAAGCTACTAAAGGATAAAATGTACACTAGCCTTGACATTTCAATTACATCTTCCCAGGCTCCTAAATGTGAAGTGTGTTCATGATTGTCAATCTGCACATCAGTTATGCGCTCCATTTAAAACATAGATGGCTGTGAGGTCATTTCATTTACGTAATGTGTTGTCTCTGGAAGTTCAAACTTACTTTCAAGTCTTTGGTCCATTTGGCAGTCTTGTTTAAAATTCAGATAACATAGGTTTCAATGAAGAACCTTCAGCTTTATTGTCCATCAGCTAATTTATATCGTTTTCAATTTTCCCATTTTGTCCCTTTCAAATGTTTGTATATCATACTCCTGAACTTGATATCCTTTTTTAAATATTAACTTGTTTCTACAGCGATATCATGGCTCTGGCGAAGAATGACATTTACACTCGCATTGAACTTGAGCAAGTGACCGTGGAGCATGTATGTTCCTCCCATCTTGTTTTTAGCCTGTACTCACAGGCTCACAGCCTTTCCTTTGATGTGTATACATTTTGTACAGATGTACTAATATTATGTTTGTTCTGTTTGATAATTAGATGACACACAGCTTTGTGTTGTGATGTTTAGTTCATCAAATGTCGAGAAGGAAGAAAACAGAACATGAAGTTATCTGTCCATGCTGATATCGGATGCCTCATTTAAATATAACTTACGTTTGCATTAATAATTGAAGATCAATAGTCCATTAGCATGCTTGAAACCAGAGCATCTTTAGACGAAACCAGAGCATCTTGATACGCTCCACAGTGCACTTTACCATGGTTCTTGCTAATGTATTATGTATCTGTCCATGTGTTGCGTTTCTTTAGTGTATTTGTTCTCTTTGTGATTATGTTCCAACACTATACTGTATCCCCACTTTTCAGGCCTTGGAGCTGCAATATCAGGTGAATGGACGGAGACAGTGTCATACCTGTTTGAGTACAAGTACATTTCTTGAGGTGCTGGAGCAATTGTCTGTTCCAGGTACGAGTTTGGAGATAAATTCACATGCTAATATAGGGAGCAAACGAGGATTGCATTTTACATGGGATCATTCTATAAACGCCTGATCTTAAAATAATCTTGGCAGATTGTTTGAAATTTCTGACATAATGTATATCTTATCAGGGGTGCGGCGGCTTGTCGTCATTGAACCGATGACTAGATTTGTGCAAGGAATTATATCATTGAGAGACGCAGTAACATTTCTCCTTGGTTAACATTTGTGTAGCCATTTCGTACATGAAAGCCTGTTGTATTTTGATTGGGATGAAATAAAGAAATGTTGTTTCAACAGATGGAGGGGTTCTTCATATCTTTCATTGTTCCCGCTCCGAAACTTATAGTCATGTCCCAGAGAAAGAAAACGAACTTGTAATATCATGAACAGTGAACAACTGAATCTTGGCAACAACAGGCCATGCCTTGAAAGTATGAAGACTAGACCGATTGAACCAGTACTGTTGCAACTTTTTTCTCCACGGATGCCCACCTGGAATTTTGGTGGCATGATGAGTCCTGCTTTGCCGCATCGGAATGCTTCAAGATAGCTGTGAAGAGTTGATGAGGCTGGCTACGGTAAAGGGAAACAGCTTGATTGGGATTTGAGGACTATAGAACTACTCTAAAGATTGGATGATAATCATGGGGAATTTTGCCAATACTAGTTAGAAACCCAAATCGATATATACCATGACCGTGGGATCACAGGTGGTTGCCATATTTTACCTTCCTCTCTCTTCGCTGTCCTTCAGCTTTACGACCGTTCCCTCTACAGGAATTATACGCCTGTGAAAGTACATGAGATCGTCACCCTTCCTCTCATCAGTCTGCTCCCTAGCCACAGTCCCAAAGATAAGAATTATCAGTATTATTACTCGTAAGTAAAATCGTTTCCAATCTTCAGAATTGCTAATCCACTGAAAATCCAACCATAACTTGAACAGTATACCCCACGCTATAAATATATTGGTGCAAAGACCATTAGCATAACTCAAAACTACACACCAACGCACAATCTACCCCTCCTCAAATTGCCTCTTGCTAGTTCTGATTTCCAAATAAAAAGTTTCAGGATCCAACATATATGACATGAGAGTCGTTTGACAAACAATTCTCTGCAAGACGTACTGCAAATAAGACTGTCGTGACCTACAAGGTTTCAGACAGGACGTACAAAAACACAGAAAACAATATTTGGCTTCAACTTTCTTCATACGAATGCATACACTCTGTTCACCCCTGTAAACACTTGACCTTTAGTCATCTGTTCTGGGCCGCCACTACTCACTTATCAATCTTATATTCTCTGACAGTTGACCTCCTAAATCATGTTCGGCATTAAGGAGGAGAGGGGTAGAAACTAGAAACGGTATCTGCTTGTAATCGACGTTTCAGTTAACGGCTCAGGCTATTTTCTGTCGTTGCTGCTTAAAAATACCAGCACACACGTTTGCCTTTCTACATCAGAGAGCTTCTTATATCATGAATTGTATTTATATGATGTATAGTAACAGACAAGAGGAATCAGAATAAAAACAGAACCTATGCTACTTCAGTTTCTAAGAATGACTACTGGATCAATTGTAAAGATCGTCTTCATCAGCTGCTGAGATATCGGCAGCAGCTTCTGCCGCCTGGGGCTGCGTCGGGAAACGGAACTCGGTGCCGAAACCTCTCGACTGCTGCAACGTCTGAGCAAAGGCCTGGTACTTCCTGATGTCTCCATCGCTGACGCTCCTCCTTGCGTACTTCATCGACTCCTCGAAGTGAGCCGCCTTGATCTCAGCCACTTCCTCTGCTTCCACCTCCATGCTATCTTTTCCCAGTCTCTGCCTCTCCATATCTTTTTCGATGTCCTCCCTGATGGCGTACTTGCAAGCCCTCTGGCAGATCTCCGTGATGTCGGCGCCGCTGAAGCCCGCCGTGAACCTCGCGAGTGCGCCGAGGTCGACGTCCTTGGCCACAGGAGACTTCCTCAGACAGGCCTTGAAGATTTGGTGCCGAGAGGCCTCATCCGGCAAGGGGATGTAGATGAGCTGGTCCAGGCGGCCGGGCCGAAGCAGCGCCGAGTCGATGATGTCCGGCCTGTTGGTGGCGCCTATGATGAACACTGTCTTCTTCGCGTTCATGCCGTCCATCTCGGTGAGGAGCTGGTTCAGGACCCTGTCCGCTGCACCGCCGGCGTCGCCCACCCTCCCGCCCCTCTGCGTCGCGATGGAGTCAAGCTCGTCGAAGAAGAGAACGCACGGTGCAGATTGGCGCGCCTTGTCAAAGATCTCTCGCGTTGGCCTCGCTCTCGCCGAACCACATCGTGAGCAGCTCGGGTCCCTTGATGCTGATAAAGTTGTCCTGGCATTCGTTGGCGATCGCCTTCGCGAGCAAGGTCTTGCCGCATCCCGGTGGCCCGTAGAAGAGGACGCCCTTGGAGGGCGACATGCCGAACTTTTCAAATTTCTCCGGATGCTCCACCGGGTACTGGACGGTCTCTTGCAGCTCTCTCTTCACGCCGTCCAGGCCACCGATGTCGTTCCAGCTGACGTTGGGCACCTCCACGACGGTCTCGCGAAGCGCAGAAGGATTCGTACCGACGAGGGCCGTTTTAAGGTGGTCGTTGGTGACGGCCATGGAGTTCAAGATCTTGGCGTCGATGGTGTCGTCCTCTAGGTCGATCACGTCCATCTTCTCCCTGATGCATTGCAGTGCTGCCTCCGTGCAGAGCGCGGCCAAGTCAGATTGAAAGGACACGGATGTCACCTAGAGGGGGGGTGAATAGGCGATTTAAAACTTTTACGAGATGGGCTTAACAAATGCGGAATAAAACTAGCGTTTACTTTGTCAAGCCCAAAGCCTATATACTATTGTTCACCTATGTGCACCAACAACTTATTCTAAGCAATGATTCACCTATGTGCACCAACAACTTATGCTAAGCAATACAAGCAAGTATGTGATAGCAAGATATATATAACTTCAAGCACAAAGGCTATCACAAGGTAAAGTGCATAAGTAAAGAGCTCGGGTATAGAGATAACCGAGGCACGCGGGAGACGATGATTTATCCCGGAGTTCACACTCTTGCGAGTGCTAATCTCCGGTGGAGAGGTGCGGTTGCTTAGTGCTCCCGAACGCCACAAGAGGCTCACCTTGAGGTGTGGTTGCTCGATGCACACCAACGCCACAAAGGCCTCACCCCAAGATGCGGTACTCACACCACACACCGAACGCCACGAAGGCGCCTCACCTAAATCTCCGGTGACCCTCGCCACAAAGGCCTAGGTCACGGTTCCACTAAGGGATTTCCTTCGAGGCGGAAACCGGGCCTTACACAAAGGTTGGGGCACACATCCACAACTTAATTGGAGGCTCCCAACAAATCACCACAAAGGTCTAGAATCCGTCTAGGGTTCCAAGAACCCAAGAGTAACAACCTTCTTGCTTTCACCTCCACGAATCACCGTGGAGAACTCAAACCGATGCACCAAATGCAATGGCAAGAACACCACAAAGATGCTCAAGTCCTTCTCTCTCAAATTCCAACAAAGGTACAAGAGCTATTGGGGAATAAGAGAGGAAGAACAAAGAGGAGAACACAAAATTCTCCAAGATCTAGATCTAGTGGATTCCCCTCACAAAGAGAGGGATTTGATTGGTAGGAATGTAGATCTAGATCTCCTCTTCCTTTTCCTTCAAAAAGATTCAAGAAGCATAGGAGGAGTAGAGGGAAAGGGAAGCTCTCAAGGTCAACAATGGTGGAGAGCACAAAGGGGAAGAGGTAGCTGCCCAAGGAGGAAGAAGGGGGGCTTAAATACCCCCTCCCATCGAAATATGACCGTTTGGGTCAGCTCAGGCCGGATTTTCCGGGCTGGATATTTGCAAAATATCCGGGCCCCGAAAAACGGCTAAGGACCAGAAAAAACGTGCCCCAGGATGGGGGCCGGATATTTGCCCGGATATTTGCCCGGATTTGTCCAAAAACCGGATTTTTCCGGGGGGCCGGATTATCCGCCCCAAACTTGGGCCGGAATATCCGCCCACCTGAAAACTGGCAGAAACATCAAACTGAAACGGGCATAACTTTAGCATCCGGACTCCGATTTTGATGATCTTGGGCTTGTTTTAAAGCTAGGAACAAGCTCTACAAGATCATGCAGGAAACCATCATAGTCCAACAAGGGAGGATAGAAACAAATGATGAAAGGTTTGACCTATCTAAAAAAGACATACCGGTAAAACCTCCAATCTTGAAAATGCAACAAGTTGCCCGTGCAAAAATCATTCTTGATGAACTAGAGCTTGTCATGAGAATAAGCACAAGCTCTAAATCATCACATGGATAAGATCCAAATAATAACCAAGAAAGATGATGAACCAAACTCGAAAACGCAACAAGTGATCTATGCAAAATCCGTTTTCGATGAACTAGAGCTTGTCATGAGAATAAGCACAAGCTCTAAAACATCACATGGATAAGGTCCAAATAACAACCAAGAAAGATGATGCAAGGATGCAAAGGTTTGAGCTCTCTCCGAACGATACGATCGAGTTACTCACTCGAGAGCCCTCTTGATAGTACGGCAACTAAACTATAAACCGGTCTCCAACTACACTATGAGACCGGTGAGAAAGAAACCCTATCAAGAGCAAACCTTATACTTGCGCATTCCACTTGAGCTTGATGACGACGATCTTGACCTCAACAAGATGGAACGCCTTTCTTGCTTGTGCTTGCTTGACGAAGTCTTGTAGATTGCTCCCCCATAAACCACCATGGGAGAGCTTCTTCTTCGGCGCATCTTCACATAAACATAACCACCATGTGGATTGCTCCCCCATAATCCACCATGGGAGAGCTTCTTCTTTGGCGCATCTTCACATATCCATGATCACCATATGGATGGCAAGACTCAAGCAAAGGATCTCTTCGAGATGGCTCATCTTGAACTTGCACATCATTTCTCCATGGCAAGCTTCAAGCTTATGAACTCTTCGAGTTGGCTCATCTTGAACTTGCACTTCATTTCTTCATTCTTCATCATGTTGATGTCTTGAAGTAACTTGAGGGCTCACTTCATCTTCATCTTCAAGACATACTTGACACTTGATATCCTTCATCAATTTCTTCTTATTGCAACCTTGAAGCCAACATATGGTTCAAGAATTGCCTATGGACAACTCCTACAAATATAACTCAATGCAAACATTAGTCCATAGGGATTGTCATTAATTACCAAAACCACACATGGGGGCTCCATGGACTTTCAATCTCCCCCATTTTGGTAATTGATGACAATCTCTTTGAGAGGGTTTATATAAGAAATTTAAGTAACAAATAATTTGAATATATAGAGCAAACTCCCCCATAATATATGCATGTGTGAATGATCTTGACTTTCATTGCATATATTGGCATTCAAAGCCTAGTGGAGTTTCCTCTAAATATTCAACTATGCAAAGCAACAAGATGCAATGCAATAAAGGCACATGCTTAAACACAAAGCAAAGACATAACCAAATTCCCTTAAACCCTCCAAACTTCTCCCCCATTGGCACCAATTGCCGAAATGGGTGAAAAATTTAGAAGGCCAATATAGTGAGAGTTCCTCCATAGCGTGTGCATTTCTCATAATTTGAGTGGAATCAAATGCACATATCCAATGACGAATATTCAGAAGGAATCACACTATAGATAGGATCAAAGATTACAAAAAGATAACAAAGTCAAGAAGCTTCAACAAATGAAGCAAGCAACCAAATGAACCACAAAGAGGATACCAAAAGAAAGATAGATATTATGATAAGATCAAGAAGATTGCTCTAAATAATATGAGGAAGCTCCCCAAGATTTGTGCACAAAACTAGACAATTTGCATTGGAGTATAAAGTGCACAAACATGGAATCATCACTCCCATAATATCATTCAAAAACAAAAGATACCAAGTGAATCAAACTCTAATGATCACCACAAGATAGTGCTATAAATCAAATGAGGAAGCTCCCCAAGGTACATGCATAAATTAAAATGTTGTATTTGAATACAGTATGCATAACATGGAATCCTCACTCCCTCATTTAAAACACAAACATTTGTAATAGATCATAGATAGAAAAGTAAGCTAAACACTTGCAACAAACAGATAGTTGAGCAACAAGTAAGAGGCACCATAATAAAAAGGCTCAACCAAGAGGATATGTGAAAGGCATGATAAAGCATATTATAAGACTATTACAAGGATGAGCAAAAAGCATCATCATAGTCTTCAAAGAATTATATGCTTAGCATGACCAATCAACACGCAATAATAAATAAGATATCAAAAGGAGATGTATCATCTCTTATGTGTATAAGTTTCTCTAAGTGGGCAATATCACAAAGATATTTATCCACAAAGAAACATGCACACATAAAATAGATACGCAAGAAAAATAGTATGATATCCAAGATGAAGTCATGCAATATACCAATAAGAATTTTTGCTTAATAGCATGGCCAAAGGCTCAATTTTATCTTATTGTACATTCATGAACTTCAACCACAAACAACTAAAATACATCACAAATATCAACAAGGGATAGAAGATAGTTGGGATGCATTTGAGAAAGGCAACAAGTATCACAAACGGGGATACCAAAAGAAGTAACTAAATTTGCACTTTCATCTATATTGCACATGTGAGAGCCTTGAGGAATTGATATGCAACAAAATTGCTAGATAGGCATAGTTGGGATGGATGAATCATGAGCATGATTTAAAATACTTCCCAACAAATGCACTCATCTCAAATTACTCACATTCACAATAAAGAGGTTTCATTAAGACTTTTGCAAGAAGCACAACATTTGCAAATCAAGAGATTCATGCCAAGATGCAACCATAAGGTTGGAACAAGAAAAGTATGCATGAGAAGAAACTTGTTACCAAGATAGCATTGGTGTGGATGTAGTAGATATGTGTTCGTTGATCATCCTAGCTTGCCTCACGTTACCATTGAGTCACCACTTCTTTCCAAGAGTGAGACAAGCATTCAATGCATATCCATTGTACCTAACACAAAGGTAAGTACAAAATGGTCCCCAAACTAATTGGGTCCGAAGTAGTTAGACACACTACAACATATAGGACAAACTCCACAATTCTATGTGCATATAGATATGAAATTGAATTTCATGCACATCTTAGCCAAATTAGGATTTGATGGAGTTTACCCTATATATTGGATCAAAGAAAGTGACACATGCCATAAGATATACATATATTAAATATGCATGCACAATACTTTCAAGAACCAAAGGAAGATACAATTTGGACAAAACACCAAATAAACCAAGAGACAATGGTTGTCCAAATTATATCAAAGAATCAAATCAACACAAGATTGACTCCAAAGACTTATCTCATTATAAGAAGCTAATTAAACCTAAACACAAAGGAATGAGATAACCAACTCCCAAGAGAGCAAGGTTCCAACAAATAAACCAAACCCTCGAAACTTTTTATGATGGCACAAAGTACCAAAAAGAAAAAATTTATGTCTCCCAAAACCAAATTTTTGATAAAGATCAAGAGATGTTAAGCATTCTAATAATATAGAAGAGTTCCCCCAAGTTTGGTGCATTATCTAGGATTTTTTTATATGAATATAAAATGCACAAAACTAGGATCATCACGCTACCTATATCTTCTAACAATGCTAAGAAAGTTTGAATAGACAACTTAGATCCATAAGATGCAAGGAAGACACATGGGAGTCAAAGCACAACAAATTCATGGCAATAAATAAGGCAATATAAATACAAGTGCCAATGTAGATATGATCAATAATATCTACCTCATAATTGATTACCAATTGTCCTAGGACAAGAGGTATTAGGTAATATTTTCCGGTGGTAGTTTGTAAGTATAAGTAAGATCATATTTACAACGAACAAAGCATATGGTAAAAGATAAGAGTTAACCATCATGCAAAGATAGTTTCTTGATAGCTTCATTTAGTCATACCAACATGCAAGGCAATTAATAGTATTCATACCAACATGCAAAGCAATTAATAGTATTCATACCAACATGCAAAGCAATTAATAGTATGACTTGAAGCACATGGTTTTCCAAAAATGTATTGAGGGACACGTTGTGAAAAACCATGCCAAGAAAAACTTCCACAAATAAGATCCACAAAGATATTAGAAATGAAGCCATTTAAGCAAATTGGAGCTTGTTTGAGCAAACATGCCACATAGGAGAGAGATAATTTATGGTATCAATTCTATGTGACACAACCTCAAATGTTCACATTTTCTAGGCTTGTAATATGCACAAAGCTTATTACTCCCCCATAATGTGATAAGGAATTTATTTTCACAAGAGGCAAATAAGATCCAAGTAGAGATATTAATGGACATTAGAATTTGAATTTCTCATGGAGATGACATACCACATAGAGACTAGATAATCTTGCAATATCAATTCTAAGTGATATTCCTCATGTACACACATTGTTAGGATCATGAAATTCCCAAAGAAATATCACTCCCCCAAAATGGGATAGTCCATTAATCGCTCATAAGAGCCATATAAGATACAACAAGATGCAAAGTGGCTCATACACAAACACAAATACATGGTGTGCAACCCAACATGCATAGACTTGATTTCTCAAGAAAAGCAAATAGGAATCACAACATATACAAACACATGTTAGGAACAAAAACTAACACATGCAAAGGGGCGAGTAACTTACAATATAAATGAGTTGAGCACATGTTACCGCAAGGAGGAACATTGGATATATGATAGAAGCAAGATAACCAAGACTTGGCTTGAGATAATATAAATGATGAAGATCCCTTAATTCTTCATGATGTAGCCAAGTCTCCAATGCCCTCCAACAAGCACCTATTGATCAAGTTTTGGATTGTTGGTCCCCAAATAAGTTGGGTCCTAAGAGGTTAGTCACAATAGGCTTGGCAACCCAAATGGTTCTTTTCTTGACACCACTTTGAGCACCAACATATTTGGCAAACACATTGCCACCCTCATCCTTACGAAGAGAATAAACATCATCAATGGAGATAGAGTTGGATGAGGTACCAATAGTGCAAAAAGAGGAGATGTGGCCCTTCTCACGGCATATGTAGCAAGTTCTTTTCTTCTCCTTCTTCTCACTAGATTTCTCCACAATGGGAGCATTGGCTTGATTCTTCTTGGGAAGTGGCATTTCTTCAACTTGAGGTTGAATATGAGTTTGAGCGTGAGGCCGCTTCCCTTTTTGCTTCTTCTTCAAAGGGCAAGATCTAACATGGTGCCCTTCAATTTTGCACTTGAAGCAAACAATCTTGGCCGGGTCTTTGACTTGTACTTGGCCCTTCTTGTTGTTGTTGTTGTTGTTGTTGGACTTGTTCTTGTTGTTGGATTTGAATCCAAGTCCACTCTTGTCATTGGGGAATTGTTGCACACTTAACATCGTGTCAAGTTTGCATTTCCCTTCATGACTCTTTACCAAGTCGGTCTTCAAAGAAGTGACTTGGGCCTTGAGCTCTTTGATTTCCTCTACATGGTTAGTAACAACACAAGTACTAGAGGAAGTAGAACCTTCATTGTTAGAGCAACAAGGCAAGGAAGATAATTCATCACAAGATTTAGCAATACTATGAGTGGATGAATTACTAGGACTAGCACATGGCAATATAGCTTTTTCGGTAGTAGTGCTAGTATCCACATGAGGCTCACAAGGTGTTTCCTTTGATATGATAGCCTCATGAGCTAACTTTAGCCTATCATGAGAGGCTAGAAGATCCTCATGGGAGCTAGAAAGCTTTCCATGATTTTCTTCCAATTTCCCATAATTGCTAGTTAGCAACTCAAGTTGAGCCCTTAGCTCAACATTCTCCTTCAAGATAAATGCTTCACAAGAAGTAGAGTTAGTAGCACAAGCATCATTATCAATAGCAATAGGAGAAGGCAAGTTGGCATGCTCTTTTAGATAAGAAGCTTTAAGTTGCTCATGCGACTCGGTGAGTTTGGTGAGCGCACTCTCAATGACCCTTGAGCCCTTTTTGAGTTGCTCAAAATCCTCAAGGAGTTTAGCATTAACAAACACAAGCTTATCATTTTTTAGCTTTAGTTCATTTGCCATCTCAAGAGTTCTATCATGGTTTTCCTTTTCTCTAGACAATTCTAGAGCAAAGGTCTCCTCAAGAGCTTCCTTGATGGTTTGTTCTTCTTCAAGTTCATTCTTTAATGATGCTACATCATCAGCATACTCTCGTTCAAGAGCACCCTTTTTATCAATGGTGTTCTCATGCATCCAAATAAGTTTTTGGCTCTCAATGGCGGTAGTCAAGATTTGAAAGAAGTGAGAGCTAGCAATTTTATCTTTGTAAAGAACCTTGAATACACTCATACCCTTATCGCGTAGAGAGACCACCCAATCCTCTTCTTCATATTCATCCTCATCCTTATCACCACGAGAAATATTAGGTTCCATGGTAGGAGGTACCGTGGAACCCTTGGCCATAAGGCATATATGAGGACCGTGAGATAAAGATGAGGAGTTACTTGAGGCTCCTTTCAAGATGTTGTCTTGACCAATAGAATTTTTGGTTTCCTCTACATTGTTAGTCACATAACAACTAGAGGAAATAGAAGCATTTTTATCATGGTCACAAGACAAAGAAAGCATATCATCTTGAGATTTATTCAACAAACTTACACATGATATGCAAGGACTATTAACACAAGCATGTAGATGATTTATAGTGCTATATGTGTTTATGTCCATAGATGAAGCATTGCAATGAGATAGAGATGAAGAATCATCAATATTAAGCTCAATATCAACATTGCAATTTTCATCACCACTCACCATATCATTACCTTGTGTCTTGCCACACATTGGTGAAGTGGATGAAGATGAGAACTCATCACGGCCGGAAGTGGAAGCAATGCAATCATCCTTAATAATATTGGACACATCATATTTATCTTGAATTTTTGTCCATAACTCATGAGCGTTCCAAAAAGGCAAGTATGGAAAAAGACCTACATCTCTCAAAGCATTCATAAGAACATAAGAAGCTTGAGAATTGAGATATAAATTTTTCTCATCCTCTAACGATAGAGTTTGTGAATCCATAGGAGGAGAAAAACCTATATCTACAATTTTCTCCATATGAGGGTCAATGTCCCGAAAATGACTAAGCATGCAAATTTTCCAAACATCATAATTTGTGCCATCTAATATAAGAGTACTATCGTGCACTAATCCTCTAGCCGACATCTTTACTCTCAAGGCGGTGAAGCCTAAGAATGAGAGACCTTGCTCTGATACCAATTGAAAGGACACGGATGTCGCCTAGAGGGGGGGTGAATAGGCGATTTAAAAATTTTACGAGATGGGCTTAACAAATGCGGAATAAAACTAGCGTTTACTTTGTCAAGCCCAAAGCCTATATACTATTGTTCACCTATGTGCACCAACAACTTATTCTAAGCAATGGTTCACCTATGTGCACCAACAACTTATGCTAAGCAATACAAGCAAGTATGTGATAGCAAGATATATATAACTTCAAGCACAAAGGCTATCACAAGGTAAAGTGCATAAGTAAAGAGCTCGGGTGTAGAGATAACCGAGGCACGCGGGAGACGATGATTTATCCCGGAGTTCACACTCTTGCGAGTGCTAATCTCCGGTGGAGAGGTGCGGTTGCTTAGTGCTCCCGAACGCCACAAGAGGCTCACCTTGAGGTGTGGTTGCTCGATGCACACCAACGCCACAAAGGCCTCACCCCAAGATGCGGTACTCACACCACACACCGAACGCCACGAAGGCGCCTCACCTAAATCTCCGGTGACCCTCGCCACAAAGGCCTAGGTCACGGTTCCACTAAGGGATTTCCTTCGAGGCGGAAACCGGGCCTTACACAAAGGTTGGGGCACACATCCACAACTTAATTGGAGGCTCCCAACAAATCACCACAAAGGTCTAGAATCCGTCTAGGGTTCCAAGAACCCAAGAGTAACAACCTTCTTGCTTTCACCTCCACGAATCACCGTGGAGAACTCAAACCGATGCACCAAATGCAATGGCAAGAACACCACAAAGATGCTCAAGTCCTTCTCTCTCAAATTCCAACAAAGCTACAAAAGCTATTGGGGGAATAAGAGAGGAAGAACAAAGAGGAGAACACAAAATTCTCCAAGATCTAGATCTAGTGGATTCCCCTCACAAAGAGAGGGATTTGATTGGTAGGAATGTAGATCTAGATCTCCTCTTCCTTTTCCTTCAAAAAGATTCAAGAAGCATAGGAGGAGTAGAGGGAAAGGGAAGCTCTCAAGGTCAACAATGGTGGAGAGCACAAAGGGGAAGAGGTAGCTGCCCAAGGAGGAAGAAGGGGGGCTTAAATACCCCCTCCCATCGAAATATGACCGTTTGGGTCAGCTCAGGCCGGATTTTCCGGGCTGGATATTTGCAAAATATCCGGGCCCCGAAAAACGGCTAAGGACCAGAAAAAACGTGCCCCAGGATGGGGGCCGGATATTTGCCCGGATTTGTCCAAAAACTGGATTTTTCCGGGGGCCGGATTATCCGCCCCAAACTTGGGCCGGAATATCCGCCCCCCTGAAAACTGGCAGAAACATCAAACTGAAACGGGCATAACTTTAGCATCCGGACTCCGATTTTGATGATCTTGGGATTGTTTTAAAGCTAGGAACAAGCTCTACAAGATCATGCAGGAAACCATCATAGTCCAACAAGGGAGGATAGAAACAAATGATGAAAGGTTTGACCTATCTAAAAAAGACATACCGGTAAAACCTCCAATCTTGAAAATGCAACAAGTTGCCCGTGCAAAAACCATTCTTGATGAACTAGAGCTTGTCATGAGAATAAGCACAAGATCTAAATCATCACATGGATAAGATCCAAATAATAACCAAGAAAGATGATGAACCAAACTCGAAAACGCAACAAGTGATCTATGCAAAATCCGTTTTCGATGAACTAGAGCTTGTCATGAGAATAAGCACAAGCTCTAAAACATCACATGGATAAGGTCCAAATAACAACCAAGAAAGATGATGCAAGGATGCAAAGGTTTGAGCTCTCTCCGAACGATACGATCGAGTTACTCACTCGAGAGCCCTCTTGATAGTACGGCAACTAAACTATAAACCGGTCTCCAACTACACTATGAGACCGGTGAGAAAGAAACCCTATCAAGAGCAAACCTTATACTTGCACATTCCACTTGAGCTTGATGACGACGATCTTGACCTCAACAAGATGGAACGCCTTTCTTGCTTGTGCTTGCTTGACGAAGTCTTGTAGATTGCTCCCACATAAACCACCATGGGAGAGCTTCTTCTTCGGCGCATCTTCACATAAACATGACCACCATGTGGATTGCTCCCCCATAATCCACCATGGGAGAGCTTCTTCTTCGGCGCATCTTCACATATCCATGATCACCATATGGATGGCAAGACTCAAGCAAAGGATCTCTTCGAGATGGCTCATCTTGAACTTGCACATCATTTCTCCATGGCAAGCTTCAAGCTTATGAACTCTTCGAGTTGGCTCATCTTGAACTTGCACTTCATTTCTTCATTCTTCATCATGTTGATGTCTTGAAGTAACTTGAGGGCTCACTTCATCTTCATCTTCAAGACATACTTGACACTTGATATCCTTCATCAATTTCTTCTTATTGCAACCTTGAAGCCAACATATGGTTCAAGAATTGCCTATGGACAACTCCTACAAATATAACTCAATGCAAACATTAGTCCATAGGGATTGTCATTAATTACCAAAACCACACATGGGGGCTCCATGCACTTTCAAGCGCCAACGTAGCCATGCGTATCCTTGGCAACCACCTCAAGGTTGACATCCACGTCCAGCTTCATGTTCTTGGTATGGACGCGCAGCACTTCGAGGCGCCCGACCTCGTCCGGCACTCCAATGTCGATCTCACGATCAAACCTCCCAAAGCGCCTTAGGGCAGGGTCGATGCTGTTGGGACGGTTCGTGGCACCCATAACGATGACGTGCGCCCGAGCCTTCATGCCGTCCATCAAAGTCAGAAGCTGGGACACGATGCACCTCTCGACCTCGCCATGGGTCTTCTCCCTGTTGGGAGCGATGGAGTCAATCTCGTCGATGAAGATGATGGATGGCGCGTTCTTCTCGGCTTCCTTGAAGGCCTTCCTCAAATTGCTCTCGCTCTCTCCGGCCATCTTAGACATGATCTCTGGACCGTTGATGCAGAAGAAGAAGGCCCCAGTCTCGTTGGCCACGGCGCGGGCGATGAGCGTCTTGCCAGAGCCGGGAGGGCCGTACAGGAGGATGCCCTTGGGCGGCTTGACGCCGATGGACTTGAAGACCTGCGGGTGCCTGAGTGGCAGCTCAACCAGCTCCCTGATTTGCGTGAGCTGCTTGCGCATGCCACCCACGTCATCATAGCCAACGTCATCGAGCCTCTCCTCGTCCTCCCTCTTGACGGGCTCGCCGTCGCAGAAGATCTCCGTGTCAGCGGCCACAATGCAGTACTCCTCGGCCAGATCGATGTCCACGACCTTGAACTCGACGCTCCGCATGCCGCCGCGCACTAGGAAGAGATCGCCCTTACGGACCGGGCGGTATGCGTCCGCAAAGTAGGGCTTGAGATAGGAGTCGAACAGGTTGCCGGTGACGCCCTCCCTCGATGGTGTCGTCCACCGGGAGGATGTGCACCCGCCTCCCGTACTTGGCGTCGTGGCACAGGTGCACGGACATGACGTCGGCGATGCGGACGCGCAGGTTGGATCGAACCACCTTGTTGATCTTCATCTTGTGCTCCTCGCAGGTGTCGTCGGTGAAAGCGATGCAGACCGTGCTGCGGCGGCGCTTGCCCTTGAGCAGCACGAAGTCGCCGCGGAATATGCAGAGCCTCTCCATGGTGGCCGGGTGGAGGCTGCACATGGAGTTGTCATCCTGGGTCGCCTCCTCCACCACCAGCCGGTTCGCGGCCTTCTTCGACGGCGGCGCGCTCGCCATCGCGTTCAGCGCCTCTCCCTGATTGATTCGATGCCTATGTCTCGTACTACTCCGATCTGTGTTTGCTGCGTTCGTGCACTGGTGAGGAGGAGAGAGGGGGTCAGCCACACCCCTATATGACGCTTCTGCTCCGGTGCTCCCCCCCAGAGGAAAAGTGGAATCGTCAAAACACATGAACGGTTGAGATCGCGCGATACCTGTTCGGATTCAGGGTTAGTTTTGTAATTTCACGTTTCTGACAGATACGTAAAAGCCCTGTACAGGCCCGTATGGCCCGCGACTGTGCTGTACGTATTCTGTGAACCATCGTGTACGTGGCGTAGTCACGTGCGTGTACCGAAGCGGAAGGGACATATAAAACCTTCGTCGGCTGCTCCGCCTCCCTCGCCCCACCATTTCCCCCCCAAATTAGGTACGGAGAAAACCCTCTCCCTCGGCCACTTCGTCTTCTCCACTCCCTCTCCACTGCAAGTTCTCTTCTTTAATCCCTTCTTCTCCGCGGATTTCCGTCGAATCGGAGGCCGATGGAGGGTAGCAGCTCCACCGCGAGGGCGGCCGCCGCTGCCTTGGTCAAGAACACCGGCGTGGCGGAGGCAGATGTGGTGCCGGGTGGATGAAGCCGTCGTGGTGCGGCCGCGTCGGGCGGAGGCTTGTTGCTGACGGCGGCGGATGAGCAGGAGCACGGATTCGGCGGCGAGATCGTGCCAGATCTGAATGCGCAGCCAACGGTGGAAGACCCTCTGGTATGTGCTATCCTCTCAACTGCTCAGCTTATTTGCCCTTATTTGATGGTGATTAGGGTTAGATGAAACCGAAGAATAGACGAATCATATGATTTGTGATTAGGGCTTACTGTGGACCAAATGGATCTAGCAGACTGTCCCGTGGTTTGTGTATGTTGGCAAGGGGTTTTTAAATCTGGTTTGACATCCGTGTGCATTCGTAGTTAAGGGGGTTTTTTTGTCATGTGACCCCAATTTATATACCGTGTGCACAATTTATCTGGTTTGATTACTGTGTGCACAATTTATTTATTAGTAGTAGCATCAATTGTTTGCTACAGAGCTTCATTAGTATGTTTTTTATTACATGATTGCATAATTGCTTTAGGGATTCACATTGATTTGTAAATCTATGGTAATGCTGTTGTGCTCCAGGAGTGTTATCTTGCTATGATGGCAACAACATTGACATAATAATTTGTTACCTGCTATGGGAAAATATGTAGTTACTATAATTGTACATCACCACAGTATGAATAATAGCATGTGTACCTATTATTTGAAATGGTATGATTTGGCAGGACCTCCACTTCTGGGTGTTAGAAGCTAAAAACCCCTAAATGCTGCTTAGTTAACATCTTATGGTGATAATTATTGCTTATTATTATGGTACTGCTGCTCCAGGGGCATTCCCATTTGTGCATAAGATATTTCCCTTTTCAGAATGTGTTGTAATCTATTAATTCCACCTGTATTAAACATGCTTTATGTAGTAATATTTAACATGCTTTGTATAGTAAGGTATAGTTGTCATGTTTTGAAAGTACAGTTGTAAATTAGAATGTGCTACATTTCTTTGAAGCACCTATAATGTAGTAATGATTGCTATAGAATCTGGACTCTATTTCCTCTATGAAATTTATTATTAAGAGCAACATTATGGTAAGGTGAAACATAATATTGACTATGATTACTCTATGATATTAAGATCAGTATTAATGATAGGTTGACAGAATTATGTTTCACCTTAACATAGTAGGAGAAATATAATGTTACTGGCCTGTTATTGTAATGATTGCAATAAGGATTTGTAGTATATGTGTTATGCTGCTATGATTGCAATTTAGATTGACATAATAATCTGTATATATTCCATCAGCTTGGTGAGACCTCCTCTGTCCGCAAGAGGAAGTTTGAGGAGTTTGATGACTCGGAGGACTTTGGCCACTCCTACATTTCCTGCGAGGTCGAGTCCGGGGACGCCGTGTCGGTAAGAGAGCATTCTCAATATTGATTGTGCATGGTTGACAAGTTTATTGAACTCATTGCTGTACAATAGTTGTGACATATGATTGTGACATTGTTGTTTTGCAGTACAACTCAGATGCTTCATCTGATAATGAAGTCAGCAAGTACAATGTGCTATCATATGAGAAGAAGGTGGAGGAGAAGATCTGGGCTGAGGGAATCAGTGCTTACATGAAACCTGATGGGAGGTACTACTGCAAGTTCCATCCCTCCAAGCAGGTTCCTAGGGATGGTATGCGTGAAGGACTTGTTGGCCATGTGAAGGATGTGCACCCGAAGGATCTCCGCGACAAGGCGAACCATGCTGCCCTGAGGAAAGTACTGGAGTACTATGGTCAGGATTGATTTGAATGCTGAAAAAGTTAGTGAAGAAGTACATCATCAGTAGATATGATGATGTTAAGTAATGTATGTTATTAAGAACTGCTAGTTTATATGTGCACCTTCTGTTATGGTGCAGTAACTATGTATGGACTTGCTAGGCATGTGAACTTTAGCTATGGTAGCTATGTATGCACTGTACCAGTGTGCTAGATGGTATGTAGCACACTGTGTTTGCTTTTGCTGGTTCTTCACTTTGTTATAAGATAAGTGAAGTTATGGATGGCTACAAAGTATTGTCAGCCTTTTTATCTACCATCCATGTTCTGTTGGAAAAATGGTAGTCCATAAATATTATCTTGTTTGCAAGGAAATGGTAATTCTAAAATTTTGCTTGTTTGAAAATTTGATAGTTCAGTAATATTGAGTTATGTACCAATTTGATCTCTGTCATAATGTATTCAATAGTTTAAAAAACATAGTAGATAAGTTACATGAATGAATAGCAAGCCGCTATGTGATGAGAATAGCAACCACCAATGTCATGAGAATAAAACAGAGTAGCAATTTCATATGTTATTTGTATCTGATATTTCATATGTGAATTTAAAAAATCGAATTTGTAAAAAGTTCATATACAGAAAATGTACAAAAGATGCATTGAAGGTTGGCAGATCAACCCAACCTTGTATGTTTTCATTAATTTGTTTTAGAATTGTCCTTTATCAAAATATATACTTGAAAGTATAGTGATTTTTCGGCCTCCTCCAAATCACCTCAAATTTTTATCACATTGTATGTAACACAAGAAAACATGGAATGTGACGATATTTTTCATTTTTACATATTTTGGAATAAGTAGTGGATGCTCCATGGTTGGGAGGTGGCGATACTAGGGTTTTAGGGTCAAAATGGGTCTACCATGGCCTAAAACAGATCCAACCACCTTGGGTGGGGCCAATATTTGGCACACTTGTGCATGGTGGTGTGCCCCACCCTCTTTGGCTTGCTCTTTGTAGGTTGGTTTTTACATTCATGGTGATCCCATGGTTGGGAGGTGCCGATACTAGGGTTTTAGGGTCAAAATGGTCTACCATGGCCTAAAACATACCCAACCACCTTGGGTGGGGCCAATATTTGGCACACTTGTGCATGGTGGTGTGCCCCACCCTTTTTGGCTTGCTCTTTGTAGGTTGTTTTTTACATTCATGGTGATCCCATGGTTGGGAGGTGGCGATACTAGGGTTTTAGGGTCAAAATGGGTCTACCATGGCCTAAAAAATATCAAACCACCTTGGATGGGGCCAATATTTCGCACACTTGTGCATGGTGGTGTGCCCCACCCTTTTTGGCTTGGTGTTTCTAGGTTGGTTTTTACATTCATGGTGATCCCATGGTTGGGAGGTGCCGATACTAGGGTTTTATGGTCAAAATGGTGTACCATGGCCTAAAAAATATCAAACCACCTTGGATGGGGCCAATATTTGGCACACTTGTGCATGGTGGTGTGCCCCACCCTCTTTGGCTTGCTCTTTGTAGGTTGGTTTTTACATTCATGGTGATCCCATGGTTGGGAGGTGGCGATACTAGGGTTTTATGGTCAAAATGGTGTACCATGGCCTAAAAAATATCAAACCACCTTGGATGGGGCCAATATTTGGCACACTTGTGCATGGTGGTGTGCCCCACCCTTTTTGGCTTGCTCTTTGTAGGTTGGTTTTTACATTCATGGTGATCCCATGGTTGGGAGGTGCCGATACTAGGGTTTTAGGGTCAAAATGGGTCTACCATGGCCTAAAACATACCCAACCACCTTGGATGGGGCCAATTTTTGGCACACTTGTGCATGGTGGTGTGCCCCACCCTTTTTTAATTGCTCTTTGTAGGTTGGTTTTTACATGCATGGTGATCCCATGGTTGGGAGGTGCCGATACTAGGGTTTTAGGGTCAAAATGGGTCTACCATGGCCTAAAACATACCCAACCACCTTGGATGGGGCCAATTTTTGGCACAATTGTGCATGGTGGTGTGCCCCACCCTTTTTGGATTGGTGTTTCTAGGTTGGTTTTTACATTCATGGTGATCCCATGGTTGGGAGGTGCCGATACTAGGGTTTTAGGGTCAAAATGGTCTACCATGGCCTAAAACATACCCAACCACCTTGGGTGGGGCCAATATTTGGCACACTTGTGCATGGTGGTGTGCCCCACCTTTTTTGGCTTGCTCTTTGTAGGTTGGTTTTTACATTCATGGTGATCCCATGGTTGGGAGGTGGCGATACTAGGGTTTTAGGGTCAAAATGGGTCTACCATGGCCTAAAAAATATCAAACCACCTTGGATGGGGCCAATATTTGGCACACTTGTGCATGGTAATGTGCCCCACCCTTTTTGGATTGGTGTTTCTAGGTTGGTTTTTACATTCATGGTGATCCCATGGTTGGGAGGTGCCGATACTAGGGTTTTAGGGTCAAAATGGTCTACCATGGCCTAAAACATACCCAACCACCTTGGGTGGGGCCAATATTTGGCACACTTGTGCATGGTGGTGTTCCCCACCCTTTTTGGCTTACTCTTTGTAGGTTGGTTTTTACATTCATGGTGATCCCATGGTTGGGAGGTGGCGATACTAGGGTTTTAGGGTCAAAATGGGTCTACCATGGCCTAAAAAATATCAAACCACCTTGGATGGGGCCAATATTTGGCACACTTGTGCATGGTGGTGTGCCCCACCCTTTTTGGATTGGTGTTTCTAGGTTGGTTTTTACATTCATGGTGATCCCATGGTTGGGAGGTGCCGATACTAGGGTTTTAGGATCAAAATGGGTGTACCATGGCCTAAAACATACCCAACCACCTTGGATGGGGCCAATATTTGGCACACTTGTGCATGGTGGTGTGCCCCACCCTTTTTGGCTTGCTCTTTGTAGGTTGGTTTTCACATTCATGGTGATCCCATGGTTGGGAGGTGCCGATACTAGGGTTTTAGGGTCAAAATGGGTCTACCATGGCCTAAAAAATATCAAACCACCTTGGGTGGGGCCAATATTTGGCACACTTGTGCATGGTGGTGTGCCCCACCCTTTTTGGCTTGCTCTTTGTAGGTTGGTTTTCACATTCATGGTGATCCCATGGTTGGGAGGTGCCGATACTAGGGTTTTAGGGTCAAAATGAGTCTACCATGGCCTAAAAAATATCAAACCACCTTGGGTGGGGCCAATATTTGGCACACTTGTGCATGGTGGTGTGCCCCACCCTTTTTGGATTGGTGTTTCTAGGTTGGTTTTCACATTCATGGTGATCCCATGGTTGGGAGGTGCCGATACTAGGGTTTTAGGGTCAAAATGGGTCTACCATGGCCTAAAAAATATCAAACCACCTTGGATGGGGCCAATATTTGGCACACTTGTGCATGGTGGTGTGACCCACCCTTTTTGGATTGGTGTTTCTAGGTTGGTTTTTACATTCATGGTGATCCCATGGTTGGGAGGTGCCGATACTAGGGTTTTAGGGTCAAAATGGGTCTACCATGGCCTAAAAAATATCAAACCACCTTGGATGGGGCCAATATTTGGCACACTTGTGCATGGTGGTGTGCCCCACCCTTTTTGGATTGGTGTTTATAGGTTGGTTTTCACATTCATGGTGATCCCATGGTTGGGAGGTGCCGATACTAGGGTTTTAGGGTCAAAATGGGTCTACCATGGCCTAAAAAATATCAAACCACCTTGGATGGGGCCAATATTTGGCACACTTGTGCATGGTGGTGTGCCCCACCCTTTTTGGCTTGCTCTTTGTAGGTTGGTTTTCACATTCATGGTGATCCCATGGTTGGGAGGTGCCGATACTAGGGTTTTAGGGTCAAAATGGGTCTACCATGGCCTAAAAAATATCAAACCACCTTGGATGGGGCCAATATTTGGCACACTTGTGCATGGTGGTGTGCCCCACCCTTTTGGCTTGCTCTTTGTAGGTTGGTTTTCACATTCATGGTGATCCCATGGTTGGGAGGTGCCGATACTAGGGTTTTAGGGTCAAAATGGGTCTACCATGGCCTAAAAAATATCAAACCACCTTGGGTGGGGCCAATATTTGGCACACTTGTGCATGGTGGTGTGCCCCACCCTTTTTGGATTGGTGTTTCTAGGTTGGTTTTCACATTCATGGTGATCCCATGGTTGGGAGGTGCCGATACTAGGGTTTTAGGGTCAAAATGGGTCTACCATGGCCTAAAAAATATCAAACCACCTTGGATGGGGCCAATATTTGGCACACTTGTGCATGGTGGTGTGCCCCACCCTTTTTGGATTGGTGTTTCTAGGTTGGTTTTTACATTCATGGTGATCCCATGGTTGGGAGGTGCCGATACTAGGGTTTTAGCCACAAAATGGGCCTACCATGCAATTCTTAAACTTGTGTAGAAATTTATGGACGAAATAATTTAATATTTTATTAATGTTGTCCAAATTTACATATCAACATTGTTCATGATAAGTATAGATTATAATTTTGTTGTTTAATTTCGTTGGCCCAACATGGACCAACCCAAAATGCCAAATGCAACCATGAAAGTGAAAAAATCCAATTTAAAAAAGGCCCAACCCGAAACGGCGGATGGAAGTGCACCATTACGATCTTCACGCGCGCCACGATCTTATCGTGAATGGTTTGCGCATGGCATGTTCCGGAAATGACGTACGACGTGGTCGGCCTATAAAAAGGTGTTCGTGCTGCCGTCATAAAGATCGTGCAAACCCTAGAGCCGCCGCCACCGCCACCGCCCGCGCAGTCGCCCTCTCTATTCTCCTCGCCTCCTCCGTATCAAAGGCGATCTCATCCCCGCCACCGCCGGCATCTGCAAGGTACCCTCACCTGAGACCGCCGTACCCACGAATCTTCTCCACGCCAGGCCCAACACCGTCACCTAGATCTCATCGGAGACAGACCAAGACGGTTCCAACACTGCTTCGTCAAGTAAGTACACATCAAGACCTTCGTATCTACATCGTATGAAGCAAGTAAAATTTGTATAGTTTAGAGTCGCCGTGTGTATTCAGATTTGCAGTTGTTAGAATAATTTTCTTAAGTGTTGACTGATTAGGACTTGGAGTTGTTGTGCTGGTTTCGTGCATGCATGTGCACACCTCTAGTCACTTCGTTTAGGTTAAGTAAAATTCAACGTGACTTCATGCCCGACTACGTCAGATCCAGTCGGATCGTTTGTCAGCAGTTCGCCTATATATGCATCACTCTTGTAGCATGAAAATAGCAAACATTGCAAGTATCGGTTTTTAAGATGTAAATTTTATTGAGGGGTTTCATATATAGGGCAGATGTTTGCTCTCAATTTTTTTGTATAATATTTCACCATGATTTGTCTGTTCAAAGCATGTCATCTCACACATCGTATGTAAAATCATGCCATCTCACGCATCGTATGTAAAATCATGTTGTATTCAAGTCTCCCTCTTGCACATTTAATTTAGTTTTTTGTACGTGACATATTACTTTCTTAACATAGTGTTTTTCCTTGATAGAATGGACGAGCTTAGGGGTGAAGTTTGCTGCAACATCGAAAAATGGTGTAGGCTCATGGCCCGTCTTACCGTGGATCAACGTGCTAGACTAGCTCTAACTAATTTAAGAAGTATGATGATGATTCCTTCTGTGAAGATGCGTACAATATTGATCAGGTACACCTTCTCACACGTATATTACGTAATATTGCATTACATGTTCATATGTCATTTGTATTTCATGGATTACTTTTGCATAGTAGTTATTGATTCATGTTCATTTTTGTTCTAGGTTCATGCTTGATGTTTTTGACCCTGCCACTGGTACATTCGAAATAGGAGAGAACAATGGCGCGGTGTCTCTTGGTTTTGTCGATGTTGAGTGTCTCCTTGGTCTGGTTAATGAAGGTTTTTCAGCTGGGGAAATTCTTACCGAGGAAGGTGAAGACGTGAAGCATCGCATCCCACCACAGTTCGTAAGCAAATCAACCGGTAACATCGTTATCGATGAATTAATTGACGACATCATTAAAAGTAAACTTGCCGATGATGACTTCCTGAGGAGGGTAGTCCTAGTGCTTCTTGGAATAGTACTTGCGCCTATGGCGACGAAGATTGTTCCACCCAAGTTCTATGCACTAGTAGAAGATGTGGAACGAATGTCAAAAATCAATTGGAACGCATTCACTCTAAGGGTTCTGTTGGATAGCATTAGGCTGGTAAGAAAAGGTAGACAAATCCGTCAGTGGCCGAAAGGGAACTTAGGAATGTTGCAGGTATGTAGGTTCTTATGTCGGAGTGTTGTTCATAGTACATCTCACTGCATTTTTCACGTATAGATAATTATTTTACTCTCCTTTGTTTACATGCAGTACCTATACTGGGAAAAATGTCAGCCGCTAGAAGGCGAGTGTGCATTTAATCCTAAACTGTCCATGCGCCCTCTAATGAGGAACTGGAATGAAGCAGCGGCCACGCGGAGAGACAATTTTGACTATGAGAATGGTCGCGGACGTGGTAACGTGAAGGTACTAATTTCAGTGTTACGAGTAGGCACACTTAATTTTGTAAATATAAATACTGAATTCAAAACTGTAGTACTTAACTCTTGCATTATATAACGTGCAGATTGATGAAAATATCACTGAAGAGTATCGGTTGATGGAGCCAGTTGTGCCAGATCCTGTGGCTGCTCCTCAGAATAACGCCAAGCCCGCGAGTGCTGTTCCAAGAAAGAAACAGGCTCCAAAACCCATTGATAACGGTCAGACGGAAAATCTGATAAATCGTTTAACGGGTTACCTTGATGCACAAGTGCAGAAGATGTTGGCTACCATCCCTGCCTTATGTGCTCAGGTGAAACGCCTAACTGTTGTGTCATTTTCTTTTGTTATTGAAAATGCAATCGTTCATGAACTTATATATTTTTGTGTTGCAGAGAACATTGAAGATGTTTAATAAGGAAGGCGTGACTTACAAACCGGCAGCCACAGCGGTTTTCGGTAACATGGAGGACCAGGAAGATGTCAACTCTTTCCGGAACGGGCCTCATGATAAAAAAGAGTTCATGTACAAGGAAGAGAGCGATTCAGCAGGAGGTGGAGATTCTATTCATATCATTGACATGAACCTGGCTGATGAATTTGATAAATTGGAAAAAAAAATCAAGGAGCCTGCTAAGAATGGTACTGCAAAGAATGCAAATGATGCTATGCGCACACCTGCCAAGGCTAGTGGACTGAATGGTACTCCAGCAGAAAAGCCATTTGGCGATGTTGGTAGCACACCGGATAATCCGTTCATCATTGAAAATGCTGATCCGGTGACATCAGATTCAGATATTGATCTTGACGCAGTAACTATTAGCAAGTTCATATCTAAATCAAAGGAAGATGAGTTGGGTGGGAAGAGAAAGCGAACAATTCCCAAGAAATTTCAATCTCCCTATGCTCTAGACAGACGCACCAAGCGTCAAGTCCGTGGTTCATCCTCAAAAGGTAGTTTATTTTCCGTTTTTTTTAATATTCTATATAAGAAATGTTGTATTTGCTAAGACTTTTCATATGCATGCAGCTCTGAATTTCGATGATAAATCTGGAGCAGAGAAAAATGCAAAACAGGATGCATCATCTGATTTGTCACCTGAACTAGTAGATGCAGCTATAGTCTTCCTCGAGCTTGCATCAAGGTCAGAGCAGCACAAGAAAAAGAATGTTTACCGGAGTGTCAGGGGCGATGAAGTAAACGCTGAACGTCTTCGCATTGTTCTCGACGAAAGATGGTTGTCAGACGATGTAAGTGCGTAGAACACGTCTATTCCATACATTTAATATTTACATGTATGTTATTAACATAAAATGTCATCATGTTATTCGCAGGTCAAAGATGGTTACATTGGGCATCTGAACCTCCGTGTTGGGGATGACCGCTTCTTGTGTCCAGCATGGAGATCTAAATATCTAGCAGACCGGGCAAATGCCGGAGACAAACCCAAAGAATCCAGCAAGAACATGGATAGCGCGATGGTAAGATCTGGCGCGGTTGGTAGAGTGGTGACGGAATACACCGTCCGTGACAAGGTACGTAATATATGATTGTTATAAAATATTGTAGTATTCTGCTAATAAACATGCCGAATGACATCTCATTTTTTTGATATGTTATAATTTTTTGCAGGTTTATTTTCCACTCAACATTGGCAATACACACTGGACGACCGTTGTCATGCACATACTGAAGCAAGAATTCCAAGTTCTCGACTCGCTTTATCCTCTAGAGTTTACGTTGGAGACTGTTGAGGCACTTGTAAGTGAAAAACAAATTGTCCACATTACTTCTAACAAACTGAATTGCGCAAATAAGCATAACTGTTATGTGTCTACAGCGGCGCCAAATTGCAGAAGACATGCAAGTGGCCAACGAAGTCACGAGTGGAGATCATCCCGATGTTTCAAAGTGGCCGATATTAGAGTACGACATGCCGCAGCAACATGACGGGTGAGTTAATGTTACACCAATTTAAGTTTATGATCAATATATGGGAGGATTAACCTTATCGAGATTTTGCATTTACAACAGGAACTCTTGTGGATTGTTTGTGATGGAATGCATGGAGCATTGGGATGGGGATCGGATGACTGCAGAGATTTCACAGGTTTGTTAAAAATCGTCTGTATGTACACCCTTGGATTAACAAAAATGTGTTACATCTAACCCATATTTCCTAATATTGTATAGATCAAAATTAATGCAAGACGAAGACGAGTTGTCGCTGAAATGATGTTATCACCTTCGAACACGTTAGAGATCGTGAAAGAGAAAATTCGGTCCATCGCTTCCAGGATCAACAAGAAGACATAGAAAATGGAAGATAAAAGTTTGAGTGGTTAGGTTTTAGTCCTGAAGAAGGTTTTCTGACCATGAATAGCTTTTTTCCTTCTATCAACTATGTTATGTTGTAAAGTGACCATGAATACTTTTTCGTTTTCTTCAAGACATATGGCTATCCTATTATTTTGTTTGCTTAATCATATATTGTTGTTTGTTGATTTATTGAGCTGCACATACAGACACACACCTACATTTTTGTTGATCATGTTTTCTTGATGATTTTTTCAGTTGCACACAAACACTGAAAGTAACATTTAAGCTACATACACAAACACAGTACCAACTCAGGATCATACACCAACATAGTAGCCTTTTTTTCAGCTTCACACTCACACACACTAGAATTTTTCACGTACACACAGCAAATTCATTGAAGATATTTTCAGGTGCACACACACTTTGCATTTAGTCAAGTAGTTCATCCCATTTACAAAACACAAACTATACACTTCACAGAACATGGATCTATCTAGGGTGTGTTTGGGGCATCACCACTCCAATCTATCTTCGGCTTCTTCTCCTCCGGCCACTTGTCCCACGGGACCCCAGGAAAACGAAGAGGGCTTGTTTGATCATAAGTGGGAAAACGCCAGGACGCGTCGCTCCATTTTTCATGCCCATCGGTGATGCGCATGTATGTCCACCCTTCATCCCCCCTTGGGCGCTTGGTGCTGGTAGATTCTTTTCCCTTGCTGCTGCTCGATGAAGAAGCCTTTGTGCCGCCCGTTGAACTGGGTTGCAATGCAGTTGGTGTTGCTTGCGGAGGTAGCCGGTGGTGCTGTCCATAGTTGCAGAGACGGATTATATGGTATAGTTTGTACGCCACATACCCATCTCTGGCTGCATACTCAAGATTAATTTCATCGAGGGGATTCTTCTCCCAGAACTTGTGCTGGACAGATGGGAATTCTTTCTTCATTCCTTTGTAGCTCATATCGATGAGTGCGGCTGCCATGTCAGCCATCCCAGTCCTGTCGCGTTCAAGCTTGAACAAGTCCTGCAGATCAATGTGGTATTGAATTGGTATCTCAATATTCCAACTTCGCTGCATTGCTATTCTGTCATTTCTGATATCGACGCCAGCAAAGTGGACACCACCGCGTAGGAAATCCATGAGTTTCGGACACCACTGCTGGCTACTGCTCGACCAAAAAAATGGAAAAGATAAAATGTAAAATATTGCTGGGAAAATAATGCTGAAATTGAGTTCTGAAATGCAATGAAATTATGTGATAATATTTGATTCCTACGTGTCATTTAACATTTTTAGTCTGAACTTGAATGGAAGTACATATCATGGTTCATATCAGTACATTCAACATCAACTAACTAAATAACAACTAACTAACCACATCAAGATCACAGAAATGAACTAGCATGAAGCATCAGATCAAGATGATAGAGGTTATGTCAAACCGGGTTTAATATTTGAAGTTTGTAAGACCCACTGTAAAAATCAAATATACATACCTTGACCATTGGTAGACCAATACGTGATCTTTCATCGCCAGTTGGACGACGGCGATCCGATAGTCACCTTCGTACTCCGGGTCGCAGTACTCGAAGTCCAGGCCCATGAACTTGTATTCGTCCTTGCTCAACCACTGCTCATACATGTCCACAATCTCGGCTGCTTTATGGTTGTCGTCGGTGTAAACAACCTCAATCTCAGTTGGATGTGCGGCAATCTTCCGGAATTCAGTTTTGTGACTGGTAACCTCCCCTTCCTGATCCGTGGCACTGCTCTGATTGCTAACCTCCCTCTCCTGATCCATGTCAGTCCCATGATTGCTAACCTCTCTTTCCTGATCCATTACGACAGGAAGACGAAGAGGGCAGTGTGGAGAAAGTAGGAGAAAGAAGGGGAGGGAAGATGAATCGGTGAGAAATGCACTGCACAAAAAATGGCAAATGAGGAGGAGAAAGAAGGGGAGGGAATATGAGTCGGTGGGAACTGCCCTGCACAAAAAATGGCAACTGCCGAGCCGAAATTAAACCACCTTTTGTGGGAAGAGACCGAAATGGGCTACATTTTTACGCGGGCCCTGCACAGCTTGATGCTACGCAATATGGCCTAGATTTGGTGCATGATGTCGCAACTTTTTTATGCAGTGCTTATGTGATCGATTAATAGCAAACACAATATGTCATGACAATAAAACATGCGTTAATCATTATTCAAACATAATATGTAGCACACACTAATGTCATGACAATAAAACATGCGTAAACATTTATTCAAACATAATATGTAGCACACACTAATGTCCATGTTTCATGACAAAATTGTCATGTGTAAGCATTTAAAATACGTGGTGATTTCATAGTTGATCAACTAGGAGCTTCAGACCACCCTCCTTGCTACCACGAAACCAGAATATGTAGATGTCACCAACTTGCATGTTATTTTGCTTCACAACATCCATCCAATTTGAGGTAATCATGGCAGTTTTCCCTACTTTGCTCAAGACCATCCTAACTTTAGCAAATTTTCTATTCCTGGAAAAGACTTGAATTTCGGATGGTAATTCCAGATTCTTCACAATGTACTCCATGGTGTAGGCCTTTGAGAAGTACTACAAAAGGAGTCAATGATCAATCATTTGTGAGCAAAAAAATTCGACATACACTTGGACAGTATTGATGGCTTATGATTTATTCAAACATTGATTACCATTTTGGCTTTGCCCTTGATGATGATTGAATTTTTGATGGTGAAGACATAGAGGGGTCTACTTGGGTTGTGCTTACGAACTACACGCTTCAGTCTACCAAGTTGTTCATCATCCATCTCCACCAGATTGGGAAACACACAGAAGGAGTCAAAATCTGCATTCCCCATAATTCCTGGACCTGAATGCATAATTTTGGATATTAATGAACAATAATATATGTTCTGAAACATTATTGTTGCAAGGATCATTCTTACCTCTCATAGTAATTCTTTTCTGCGCATCCCCAGGAGCAACAACTTCAGGTACGTGAGCGTCCATGTTGACCTTCATACCATTACGAGTGATCAAACATAGTTATAAAAAATGCATTTAATGTAACATTCATGATGATCTATAACATATGTTACATGACAACTTCAATAGTATGTCCTCAAAATGTACAAGATTCAATCTTATTGTAATGCATGTTACTGTAGCGGATCTAGGTGTTGTCGACAAATAGATGAGAAACTGGTTGCAGTTACTGTAGCAGATCTAGGTGTTGTCGACAAATAGATGACAAACTGATTGCAGTTACTGTAGCTGATCTAGGTGTTGTCGACAAATAGATGACAAAAATGAATGCATATTAGGTCCGGGACATCAAATGAAAAACAGATCTAACATGGCGCATGTACTGGGCAATAATTGCTGCAGCTACTGTATGAGATCTATGTGTTGTCGACAATTTGATCAATTTTCAGAAACAACCGCACGGAGAATAGAGGAGAGATAGATGATCAATTTTCATGATCTACTTCCGAACGGATATGCATAGGGTTTTATCATACCTCTCTCCGACGACAGCTCCACAATGGTACGCAGGGTTCTGAGGCGGCGGCGGCAAAAAAATGGGAAGAATTTATCAGGCACACCCACGATTAGGGTATAAGAAAGCGTTGAGCTTATATAAAGGTGCGGGATGGGCCGTCAGGCCGTTATATTTTAGCTTTTCCATTTGGGCAAAACTGGGCCACCGAAACTATTATGTTATCCTAATGCGGCCCGACTGACTCAACTCCTTTAAATTTTTAATAATAATTTTCTATTACAGCATAAAATTGGTACACCTATGCACATTACAGTGCAGACATAGCTAATGTGGAGAGGAGGGCAACCAACGCGACGCAAAGTGCTCAAACATGCAACCACCAGCATTCCGAAGCCATCAGCATTTTTGTCGGCACAATTATGCAGATGACAAGTTGCAGCAGATGATGCAAATGGATGTAACATGCAACAACCATCATTCCAAAGGCAAGACATAGCTAAGCATCAGCACACCAATACATAGATTATACTTAATTACATAACTTAGTTCCACACAGATTCACAAAAGAAGACCATCAATGTAATAGATGATCACACTAGGTAAATAACTTAGTTATTTATAAAACTAACTTAGTTCAACACTCATTACTGACATAGTTCAACACCATAAAGCAAAAGCAACAGCATCACATCAGTCCACAACATCTAGTCATCATCCTCGACGGCGAGCACCAGCAGAAGTCCATAATGCTCTGCCCTAATCTGCCTAGAGGTGCCAGAGATGGCTAGATCTGAGGCATGCTGCCTCAGATTAACAAGCTTGCCACGCTTCGGCTTCCCCTTGTGCCATGGACAGAAGTACTTCCCACGCTTCTTGAAAGGCAGGTCCCCATTCTCCAGCTTCTCCAGAAGCTTCCTTTTGAATGACCCAATGTTCCTGCTGTCAACCGACTCCGCAGAATCCTGGGAGTCATACTAGACAAGAACAATGTGTACAAAATATAATTACAGATGAAAACCAAACAAAATGAAATAGATGGAATGGTACACAACTAAATATATTGCTCACCTCCAGGGAGCCATCAGATTCCTCCAAGTCCTGGTATGGACCATCCACAGGCAGCACCACCTCCTCCTGGTTTGCCGCATCAGCATCAACAGGTTCTTCCTCCTCCTGATAATGTCAGAGTAAACCCCGAGCATAACCTACCCAGTATCAACATTATCAGAGTAAGTAATTAAGCTGTTGTTTGGATAAGGTGGCAAGAAACAGCGACAGCATTGTTCATATACTAGTACTACAAAATAATGCGATAATCTTTGGCTATTCCGTAGACACCATCTGTGCACGGAAGCTAGCCTGGTAGACCCGTTAATCCACATGGGAAAAAAGGGACAGATCGAGCAGTTACCTCCATTTGCAAGTCAGGCTTCACCTCCGAGATGTCGCCGGACGCCGGCGCAGTGCGCACATCCGCGACGGCCTTCTCCGCCAAGGACGATGAAGCCTCCTCCACCAGATCCGGCGCCACGATGCCGGCTGAGCCAACATCACCCCCTGCGATGGTGGATGTTCCCGCATCGCCTTCGTCTCCCCCTGTAGCAGATTCGTCCGCGTCCAGATCCACCTGTGCCGCGACCACCGGGCCGACGACGACCGACCCGATGACAGAGGCATCGACGACGGTGGACCTCGCAGCGACCGCCGTAATGCTGGACTCTCCACCACCGCCTTCGACTCCAACCGCCTCCGCCGATGCAGCAACATCGATGACCGCCGCGTTCTCCAGATCCTCCGCACCAACTGCAACTCCCCCAGCTTCCATCGCCGCCGAATCGACTGGATCGGCGAGGCGAAAACCTAAACTAACAGCGGAGTGAGGGAGATGGAGAGGGTTTTTTGGCGGAGAGATTCTCGGAGAGGTGGGGAACGGGGGGAAATGGCTGCAGATGTGGGAGAGGAAGCTTTTATATGCGCCGACGCCTCCGCTCCCTCGCCAAGTAGCTTTACACGTCACCGTCGCCTCCTCTCCCTTGCCACGTTGCTCTACGCGTTTTTACCGTATACAGGAATAAGACAGTCCTCGGTTTAGGAGCTTTTTCTTTGCCAAACGTGTCTACAAATTTTTTTTATAGGCTCCCATGTATGTAATATCAATTATTAATAAAAAACATTTAAAAATAAAGTTCACAAGAATAATGTGGGGTACACCATGGTTAGTTGCACACAGACACCCGAAACATAGTGTTTTAGGCGAAAACATGCATTTTTTGGGCAAATCAGGTAGATGGGCATGCTAGGGTGAGGCCACACTTGCACATGCCTGCACCATTGCATGCCCCACAATGCTAGCCATTCCATCTACAAGAATATTGGCCCCATCCAAGTTGGTTGGATCTGTTTTAGGCCATGGTAGACCATTTTGACCCTAAAACCCTAGTATCGGCACCTCCCAACCATGGGATCACCATGAATGTAAAAACCAACCTAGAAACACCAAGCCAAAAAGGGTGGGGAACACCACCATGCACAAGTGTGCCAAATATTGGCCCCATCCAGGGTGGTTTGATATTTTTTAGGCCATGGTAGACCCATTTTGACCCTTAAACCCTAGTATCGGCACCTCCCAACCATGGGATCACCATGAATATAAAACCAACCTATAAAGAGCAAGCCAAAAAGGGTGGGGCACACCACCATGCACAAGTGTGCAAAATATTGGCCCCATGGTAGACCATTTTGACCCTAAAACCCTAGTATCGCCACCTCCCAACCATGGGATCACCATGAATGTGAAAACCAACCTACAAAGAGCAAGACAAAAAGGGTGGGGCACACCACCATGCACAAGTGTGCCAAATATTGGCCCCACCCAAGGTGGTTTGATATTTTTTAGGCCATGGTAGACCATTTTGACCCTAAAACCCTAGTATCGCCACCTCCCAACCATGGGATCACCATGAATGTGAAAACCAACCTAGAAAGAGCAAGCCAAAAAGGGTGGGGCACACCACCATGCACAAGTGTGCCAAATATTTTCTCCACCCAAGGTGGTTGGATCAGTTTTAGGCCATGGTAGACCATTTTGACCCTAAAACCCTAGTATCGGCACCTCCCAACCATGGGATCACCATGAATGTGAAAACCAACCTAGAAACACCAAGCCAAAAAGGGTGGGGCACACCACCATGCACAAGTGTGCCAAATATTTGCCCCACCCAAGGTGGTTGGGTATGTTTTAGGCCATGGTAGACCATTTTGACCCTAAAACCCTAGTATCGGCACCTCCCAACCATGGGATTACCATGAATGTAAAAACCAACCTAGAAAGAGCAAGCCAAAAAGGGTGGGGCACACCACCATGCACAAGTGTGCCAAATATTGGCCCCATCCAAGGTCGTTTGATATTTTTTAGGCCATGGTAGACCCATTTTGACCCTAAAACCCTAGTATCGCCACCTCCCAACCATGGGATCACCATGAATGTAAAAACCAACCTACAAAGAGCAAGCCAAAAAGGGTGGGGCACACCACCATGCACAAGTGTGCAAAATATTGGCCCCATCAAAGGTGGTTGGATCTGTTTTAGGCCATGGTAGACCATTTTGACCCTAAAACCCTAGTATCGGCACCTCCCAACCATGGGATCACCATGAATGTAAAAACCAACCTACAAAGAGCAAGCCAAAAAGGGTGGGGCACACCACCATGCACAAGTGTGCCAAATATTGGCCCCATCCAAGGTCGTTTGATATTTTTTAGGCCATGGTAGACCCATTTTGACCCTAAAACCCTAGTATCGCCACCTCCCAACCATGGGATCACCATGAATGTAAAAACCAACCTAGAAAGAGCAGGCCAAAAAGGGTGGGGCACACCACCATGCACAAGTGTGCAAAATATTGGCCCCATCAAAGGTGGTTGGATCTGTTTTAGGCCATGGTAGACCATTTTGACCCTAAAACCCTAGTATCGCCACCTCCCAACCATGGGATCACCATGAATGTAAAAACCAACCTACAAATAGCAAGCCAAAAAGGGTGGGGCATACAACCATGCACAAGTGTGCCAAATATTGGCCCCATCCAAGGTGGTTTGATATTTTTTAGGCCATGGTAGACCCATTTTGACCCTAAAACCCTAGTATCGCCACCTCCCAACCATGGGATCACCATGAATGTAAAAACCAACCTAGAAACACCAAGCAAAAAAGGGTGGGGCACACCACCATGCACAAGTGTGCCAAATATTGGCCCCACCCAAGGTGGTTGGGTATGTTTTAGGCCATGGTAGACCATTTTGACCCTAAAACCCTAGTATCGGCACCTCCCAACCATGGGATCACCATGAAAGTAAAAACCAACCTACAAAGAGCAAGCCAAAAAGGATGGGGCACACCACCATGCACAAGTGTGCCAAATATTGGCCCCACCCAAGGTGGTTGGGTATGTTTTAGGCCATGGTAGGCCAATTTGACCCTAAAACCCTAGTATCGGCACCTCCCAACCATGGGATTACCATGAATGTAAAAACCAACCTAGAAAGAGCAAGCCAAAAAGGGTGGGGCACACCACCATGCACAAGTGTGCCAAATATTGGCCCCATCCAAGGTGGTTTGATATTTTTTAGGCCATGCTAGACCCATTTTGACCCTAAAACCCTAGTATCGCCACCTCCCAACCATGGGATCACCATGAATGTAAAAACCAACCTAGAAAGAGCAAGCCAAAAAGGGTGGGGCACACCACCATGCACAAGTGTGCCAAATATTGGCCCCACCCAAGGTGGTTGGGTATGTTTTAGGCCATGGTAGACCATTTTGACCCTAAAACCCTAGTATCGGCACCTCCCAACCATGGGATTACCATGAATGTAAAAACCAACCTAGAAAGAGCAAGCCAAAAAGGGTGGGGCACACCACCATGCACAAGTGTGCCAAATATTGGCCCCACCCAAGGTGGTTGGGTATTTTTTAGGCCATGGTAGACCATTTTGACCCTAAAACCCTAGTATCGCCACCTCCCAACCATGGGATCACCATGAATGTGAAAACCAACCTACGAAGAGCAAGCCAAAAAGGGTGGGGCACACCACCATGCACAAGTGTGCCAAATATTGTACCCATCCAAGGTGGTTGGGTATTTTTTAGGCCATGGTAGACCCATTTTGACCCTAAAACCCTAGTATCGCCACCTCCCAACCATGGGATCACCATGAATGTAAAAACCAACCTACAAAGAGCAAGCCAAAAAGGGTGGGCACACCACCATGCACAAGTGTGCCAAATATTGGCCCAATCCAAGGTGGTTTGATATTTTTTAGGCCATGGTACACCATTTTGACCATAAAACCCTAGTATCGCCACCTCCCAACCATGGGATCACCATGAATGTAAAAACCAACCTACAAAGAGCAAGCCAAAGAGGGTGGGGCACACCACCATGCACAAGTGTGCCAAATATTGGCCCCACCCAAGGTGGTTGGATCTGTTTTAGGCCATGGTAGACCCATTTTGACCCTAAAACCCTAGTATCGCCACCTCCCAACCATGGGATCACCATGAATGTAAAAACCAACCTAGAAACACCAAGCCAAAAAGGGTGGGGCACACCACCATGCACAAGTGTGCCAAATATTGGCCCCATCCAAGGTGGTTGGGTATTTTTTAGGCCATGGTAGACCCATTTTGACCCTAAAACCCTAGTATCGCCACCTCCCAACCATGGGATCACCATGAATGTAAAAAACAACCTAGAAAGAGCAAGCCAAAAAGGGTGGGGCACACCACCATGCACAAGTGTGCCAAATATTGGCCCCATCCAAGGTGGTTTGATATTTTTTAGGCCATGGTACACCATTTTGACCATAAAACCCTAGTATCGGCACCTCCCAACCATGGGATCACCATGAATGTAAAAACCAACCTAGAAACACCAAGCCAAAAAGGGTGGGGCACACCACCATGCACAAGTGTGCCAAATATTGGCCCCATCCAAGGTGGTTTGATATTTTTTAGGCCATGGTAGACCCATTTTGACCCTAAAACCCTAGTATCGCCACCTCCCAACCATGGGATCACCATGAATGTAAAAAACAACCTACAAAGAGCAAGCCAAAAAGGGTGGGGCACACCACCATGCACAAGTGTGCCAAATATTGGCCCCACCCAAGGTGGTTGGGTATGTTTTAGGCCATGGTAGACCATTTTGACCCTAAAACCCTAGTATCGGCACCTCCCAACCATGGGATCACCATGAATGTAAAAACCAACCTACAAAGAGCAAGCCAAAGAGGGTGGGGCACACCACCATGCACAAGTGTGCCAAATATTGGCCCCACCCAAGGTGGTTGGATCTGTTTTAGGCCATGGTAGACCCATTTTGACCCTAAAACCCTAGTATCGCCACCTCCCAACCATGGAGCATCCACTACTTATTCCAAAATATCTAAAAATTAAAAATATCTTCACATTCCATGATTGTTTGTGTTACATACCGTCGTAGAGCAAGTGATTTTTTCGACCATCTCTAAATCACCTCAATTTTTTTTATAGGCTCCCATGTATGTAATATCAATTATTAATAAAAAACATTTAAAAATAAAGTTCACAAGAATAATGTGGGGTACACCATGGCTAGTTGCACCCAGACACCCGAAACATAGGGTTTTAGGCGAAAACATGCATTTTTTGGGCAGTTCAGGTAGATGGGCATGCTAGGGTGAGGCCACACTTGCACATGCCTGCACCATTCCATCTACAAGAATATTGGCCCCATCCAAGGTGTTTGAATCTATTTTAGTGCAAGTTAGACCCATATTAACCCTAAAACCCTTTTCGCCACCTCCCAACCATAAATATTCATAATGATAAAAAGTATCATCACATTCCATGTTTATTTGTGTTACATACCATGTGTGAAAATTTTGAGGACATTTGGAGGAGGTCGAAAAATCGGTTGCTTCAAAAAATGGGGCTAAAGTTCCGAACGGATATGCATAGTAGCCTTTTTTCAGCTACAAACTCACACACACTAGCATTTTTCAGGTATAACAAAAACACACTTCCATTTCATCTGAAACCACATTTAATTTTTCATCCACACAAAGAAACACACTTGCATGATATTTTGACATGACCACATCATTGGAAATAAAAAAACTATAGTTGTTTGATGATTTTTTTCAGCTGCAAACACAGTACCATTATTTCATCTCGACATTTCCAATTACACACCTGACTAATTTTAATATGTTGCAAATAAAACAACTATTTTAAATGCTTGCATATTATTCCTACTACTAACCCAAACATTGCAACACACATTGTTGCTAGAAAGCAAATAATATTGTCCTTAGACTTCAACACTTTTCTCTGCATTTTCAATTGTATCTTCAAGGTATTTTCTTTGTCTTCATTTTCGTTCTGCACCTTGTTGATCTTCTCGGATAGTTGCCCTATCACATATCTTTCTCTTCCTTTCCATTCACTGTCAACCCACTCTACATACGCGCATGTATGTATTCCCTGAAAGAAAACATATCATATGAAAACATAGCATTTAAATAATGTACACACATGAAATTATATGGTTTGAAAATATACCTCATATGGACAACCCAAAAACCGTCTTCCAGTGTCGTAACCGTCGTTGCAAACACGCCGAGCAGGGAACACCGAGTGGCCACACCTGTTCTTTGTGTTCTGCTCAATACCGTAGTACAATGGATCAAACTCATACTGCGGCAAAACATCAACAAACTGAACCATGCCTTCATCATCATCCTATATTTCATCATATCAGATTATGGGTTATGGAAGAATTCTTTTAAAAAATAGCAAATAATCACGGACTAACCGGCTCAACTAGGGTATGTGCTGCCGCAGTCTTCATCTTCCCTCTGTTGTAATTCACAACAGATGTAAGCTTCGCCCATCCGTGGTCGCCGTCCATCGGATCCGCTCTATCCGATGAGTTCACGAGCGCGTGCAGCCGCCGATCACCCCCGCGGCGAGACATAGGCAACACAGACGAACCCTAACGGCTAGTTAGGGAACACTTTGTTAAATAGAAACGGCCCATCGAGTTAGGCTTTATATTTAATTGGGCCGCCAACTCTATCGGCCCAAGACATGCTATACCCAACCACCTAACTCGATCATGCAAAAAAGAATATTGGTTTATTATTTTAACATCATTTACGAAAGATAATTCTTTGTGTTCTCACAAATTTGTAATGGAATCGAAAATATTACGAGTTATTGTGAAACATTATAGGAAAGAATAAAACTATAGTACATAGAACCAACATGAAAGCAAACAATAATATAGAAAAAATTGAAGAAAAAACAGGATACATAAAAGAGAAGCCACCCACTAAAAATCAGCTTTACAAGAATTGAGTTAATAGACTCATATAAAGAGAACATAGTACAGTACAAATCCCTCATAAAAACATAATAAACACAGTAATCCTTCCATGATTATTGAAGTTCAGCAAAAGAACATAAAATTTCACATAAAAAGAGAGAGGTAGTTCAAGTAGTCGTGACGATAACATAGATTAGCACAAAAGACACCAGAGTGAAAATATCCACCACTTTACAAATAGTAGGTTCATCGTCTGAAACTTAAACCCCTATATCTTACTGGAAATATATAACAAAGTACGTCAAGTAATCACTCGATCACATCAACAGACATAAAAAGCATGCCCTCCATCTTAAAGAACAAACACAGGACTAACTGGCCAGCCACCAAGTTATTCTTAACACAGAAGTCAGTCCAACCCGACTTAAACCTGATTCTGCCATCAACGGATGTGTAGTAGACAGCATGGCTGTCATCATCATCCTCGCTCCTCAGAAAGTAGATATCACCACTACGACGAACGTCAAGAACAGATACAATAGTCTTCGGGATACGCTGTGATATAAGTAAAAAAAACACTTCAAAAAGACAATCATACAAAAATGGCCAGAAAAAACATATGTCAACGAAATTACCAGTGCATTGGAAGCAACATCATATGCAGATAAGCGATGTACAAAAACACCGCCAAGGCCCAGACCACGGTCGTAAACACGGCTGTTGATATTGATGATCTCAGAATTTTTAAGTTCAACAGTTTTTGAGATAAAGATGGATTTAGCATCTCCTTCAAAATAAAAAACTTCTGCAGGAAAAAACAATGAGAGAAAAATTCATCAGAAAAAGAGCAGTTTGTCAAACACAAATAACACATGAACAAAAAGTCACTGCAAATTACCTTTGAATAATTCCTTGGAGTTATCTTCAATGTCTAGTGGAGTAACAAACAGATTTTCTTCTTCCTCTATGATATCAAATCTTATCTTCTCATTCAGATGCATATCATAATCAGTGAGGAATTTGTTGTAGTCAGGACCGAAAATACGAGTCTTCTTTTTCATCTTGTTCAGCAGAAAATGGTAAACACCCCTGTCCCCAGACTCAACAGTCAAGGCATTACCAGCAGACTTGTTGATATACTTCCTAACATAGCAAGGGATGTTCTGCAAAAAAATTCACATTAGTAATCTTACAAACCTATTTTCCCTGCATATCATATTTAGCTGCATGGCAAATTAAGATTGTAGATACTAGAAAAAAATGCAAATCAAAATAACTTACAGAGTATTCTTCAAAGTTTGTACGCAGAGTAATGCAGAAGAACTCTGGTTGGCAACCACCATCACGGTTTCCACAGATTGGACACTTCATCTAATATATGAATACAAAATTATTATAAAGGATACAAATGTGCATATCTAAATTCATACAAGAAACCATATTCATCAAATGAACAACACTCTTAAGTACACTGAAAAAAATGAAATAGGATAATTTCTCTGCATACCAAAAAGAGGTGCACAAATAATAAATACTACACGAATTATACAAGTTTTATCATTACTGCACTCCATACAGAAACAACTAAACTCTATTTAGGTACATCTGAATGCTTAGTTTACTACATCGTTCATATTGTTACTGAAAAAATCCTAAACCATTAAGAAGTGCAAAACATATCAATTAGACTCAAAGCCTAAAGAAACAATCTAATTAAGAATTCATGTAGACCATAATTACTATAAAAAATATATTAAAACATACATAATCCCATTAAGAGTAAGAGGAAAAGTAAGAGGAGAAGTTTTAGGATTTTTCTCATCTTAAACACACATGCTGCATACAGAGAACAGCTCCATTAGGACCCAGCATAAATAATAGGGATAGAAAAGTAGGGGAAAGTAATACATAGACAAAGACAAAAAAACAAGCACGAGAAAATGACCACACCAGTAGGACCGCACAGCACGTGCACATACAAAAGAAGGACTTCCAGATCTGGGTGGTGGATAGAAAAGGAAAGAAAAAAGAGGGCTTCCTCTGACAAGGAATTGATGAAAAGCGTCACAGTCACTAGATCGAGTACTAAAACCATCAGATCTGCTTGGATTTACCTTGTTCCCTTCTCTGCAACCGCCGGTTCAGACGGCCACCTCCACAAGCTCCGACGTTGACCAGGAGAGGAGAAGAACAGTCGACACGAGGGGATGGAGAAGAACCGACCGGTTCAGGAATGGGAGGCTTGAAGCAGAGTTAAATATGAACGGCCCAACAAAATGAAAGACAAGGCCCGCCGGTAAAAAAGCCCAGTAAACACGCAGTCACAAAAAAACCCAACCCAAAAGCCTGTTCCCGGAGCCCAACCCACGAGATAATGATGAAACATTTGCTGAATTAATGTTTATTTGTCATTTCTGTTTTATTTACTGAATAATGGGTAAACCTTCAAAATATTTCAAAAACTTCAGCTGGCCACGTTAACTGTTTACGTGCATAATTAATTAGTAGTGCTGATTGTAGTTACATGTAGACCTGAAAAGCTATTGATTTTATCACAGTGTACAGATATGCATGCTCACTACTTAGGCCACTATTAAATGCAACTTAACATGGAAAAATCTTCGTGTACAAGCTATAAGAGTTGTCATTCAACATAAGATGATGCATGAGTACATATATAATGGTAACAGTTCTTGTACTACCTGGATTGGAAATTACATGCTAATTATAAAATGCTACTTTTGTTGAATTATGTAAGTAGGACAGCTTATAGGCACTCACTTGTTGTTAAGTTTGCATTTCTTGCTGCGCCGGTTGTGACCTGGCTCTTTGCAAGCCCCGCACTTAATTTTGTGCTCGTCGTACGATAGAGGTCTTCCATTTTTAGACTTGGGACGGTTGTCATCATCTGAATTATGTGTACCTTTGCTCGATACTTTAATAGGATCCTGGACCTTAACCATGTTTCCTTCTCGGTCCTCCACATGTTCAACTGCTAATGAGCTTAGACAAATCGGAACAGCACCCACCGTACCCTCCTTGTCGTACTCAATCGCCTTTGCTATCACGTCCTTTAAACTGTCCTGTAACTGAGCCCAAAGTGTTGGGTGTTTGCATGCTGCATGCATAGCTTGCGAGGATAACACACTGACCTTGCTATATTCAATTCTATCCGCTGTACCTGACCAACCTACTCCAAACATATCACTCGTTCGCCTAGCAGGCAGTCCATTTCTTGCGTCTTTTGATAACCGACGAAGAACACAACACTTTGGAATTTCAGATATTTGCAGAACACATAGAACATTGAATATATGTTTGCAAGGGAGTCCTTTTCGAATCATTCTCCTGCAGCTGCACTTTATAGTTTCTTTAGGATTTCCCGGTGTATATTCCACGGTGAACTGCCTCTTTGGTTTATTATGCCATGCCACGACAAAAGTTTCAGACCCACATCCCAGCTTTCTTTCCAAAGTCACTATGCCGCCAACTGACCTCAAATCTAGCTGCAATATATAGAAGTTTGCCGGCGTAAACACGTGGGTAGCAAATACCTCCAGATCCCTGCAGCTTGTTACGGGCACAGGTAATGTCTGTGAGGCCGTGCAGTCATCATGCGCCTCGTTCTCACGGATGCGGGTAATGCAATTCTCATAGTGCAATATCATGTCCACCAAAGTCATTTCTCCATCAAGGTGCAGGTGAAGGCAGGAATTCAGACTTTCACTCCGCTGGTTGCTCTTCATACCAAGCCAAAAACCCTCTGTCAGAAAAGCTGCAGCCCACAGGTGCCTCTTCCTGTACATCCTCCTCAACCAAATTTCCGTGTTCTCTGTCTTCCATCTTTTTAAAAAAGCCTGCCATCTCTGCTCAAATTCGGCTATGGACGTGCTATAGTACAACATAGACCGGAACTCGCCCAACGACTTGTGACTGAGATGGATCTTCATATTTTTTTCAACATGCCAAGAACATATGCGGTGCCAGACATCGGGAAATACAGTGCGGATTGCCCTAATCATCGCTGAGTCGGCATCCGTAATTACACTCAAAGGCTTCTTCTGACACATTGCCTTCAGAAATGTTTGCAGCAACCACACATAAGTTTCTTCTTTCTCATCTGAAACTATGGCACAACCAAAAACCGTAGTCCTACGGTGATTGTTCAGACCAACAAAAGGTATGAATGGCATACGATAGCGATTCATCTTGTACGTGCTGTCAAACACAAGCACATCTCCATAGTCCTCATAGTCCTGTACAGACTGCGAGTCACACCAGAACATTCTCTTCAGCCGTCCTTCTTCATCCAAGTCATAGTCGAAATAAAAACTTGGGTCCTTCTCCTTTCTGCTGAGCATAATGCCTATGGTCGTGGCAGCATCACCCTTCGCAAGTAGTTTCCTCTTTTCCTTGCCGCAAAGGTTGTACAGATCCCGTCGGACGTACCCAACGCCGCCATACCATCCACTTCTGCTAATCATGGAATCCATTATGGTGTGCTTCCTAATACCTGCAGCTCCCATAGCTAAGATCTCAGCCTTCTGATGATCTCTGATTTTTCTATGCGACCAAAGAAAAGGTGTTTCATCCGCTCTTGCTAACGTATGACTGTGCTTGTCATCAAAACTATCAACATACCAGACACCAAGTTTTTCATTCAGCTTCACAGTCATGTGCGCCTCACAGTTGCATCGAGACAGTGGTCTGAGCCTCCGGCTATGTCCCTCTTCGGTCATCAACTTTGGATCACGCTCACCTTCCCTTGAACACAAAAAACGCCTGTAACGCCTATGTTTCGATTTTTTTTTGCTATATCTGACCTTATCCAATCTGATGCTGAATCCATTATCGTTGGCATAGCTGTTGTAGAATTCGAATGCAGCTTCTTCACTAGGAAAAGTCATCTCCTTTATCATCATGTACAACTCTATCGTATCCTCTGCCTGACAAGCTTGACTGAGGTTCGCGTCATCACCATCATCAACATGGGACTGTCACATAAAAACATAGCAGTCAAACTCTAATTTTTTTTATGTGGCTATTAAAAAAAATTTGGTTTCCACAAATAATTAACCAATACGTACCTTCTTGCTATTCGACGGCTTTGCCTCCACATAATGTTTGCCAACTACTGACTCATCATAAAAACAATTCTCCACGTCGGATTCACCATAATAGTCATACACATTTTCAAGTCCAAATATTTCCTGCAAAAATTAAAGACAACAAGTAAATGTACCTCATTACTGTTTCCCACTTTGTAATGGTAATCTCATTTCATTGCATATCAAATAACAATTACACTACATGTACCTCATTGCTGTTTTCATCCAACGCAACATCATCACTAATATCTCTCTCATAATCATTGTCAATGTCGTCCATCTACATATTCAATGATAACATGACAATGTTAAAACATTTATTCTTCTGCATTTGCTTTCCATGAAAAAAATTGAATATATCAAATACACTTACATTAATAATTGCTTCCATCCCATGCTCTGAGCTCATGGAATTATCTGACCTTGAACCAACGAAAATATTCTCCCTCCCTGACAAAGATTCATTACCAAGCCCCGTTCTAGAATTATCTGACTCATCTCCATGAACTCCAATTCCAGGAACATTCTCTACCTCACAAACAACAGACATCGTCTCATCCATTTCCTAGCTACAACAAAAATCTCAAATTCAGTACATCCGCATCAAATTCTTTCACAAGTTAAAATGACCCAACAAGAGGTGAGTTATCATGTACGTACCTACCAATCGATCGATGCGCCGGACGGAGTAAACCTACACCCACCACAGGGGTCGATCGATGCGTCCGAGGAGTAAGAAGCCGCTAGGCCACGCTCAAGGGCAAGAGGAGCCGGCCCTAACCCTAGCCGCGCTCGCCAACACTTATCTGGTTGGAGCGATCAACGGCGACGGCGGAGACGGCCGGCGCGCCAGCGGCAGATCCCACCCGGGAGGAAGAGGAACCCTACCCCCACCAGCTCGGTTGATGCGTCGGGCTCGCGCTAGGGTTCCAACTAGGAGTAAAATGCTCACGGCGATCGCGGCAACAGAAGGGGACGTGCACGACGGCGGAGACGGCCGGCGCGCCGGCGGCAGATCGATCCCTCCCGAGAGGAAGATCAACCCTACCACCACCAGCTCGTGCTCGCGCTAGGGTTTCCGACGACGGAGGAGTACAACTTCTTCTCACGACGATCGCGGCAACAGAAGACACATGCACGACGATCGGCGAGTTTTAAGCGGATTAGATCTTAATTAACTGCTCACGTGATCACCTTTTTTTTTTAAACGTCACGTACATATACCGTATCCATACATATGGGTATACACGGGCTGGATATGGGTTCGGGCTAGCCCAACGCTTAAACAAAAAAAACTCAATATGACCCCTCAACTTCACTTAGGGGGGAGCACCGGAGCATCCCTCCCTATATGAAGGCGCGGCCAGCAAATTCGACTCCGATTGGGGAAGGCCGCTCGCAGCTCACGTCCCAGACTAGTTCGAATTCGGAATAGACTCGTGTCGAATACTTAGTCCGTTCCGTCAATGGGTGTTTCTTCCTATCCTTGTGTCGTGTACTTGTACAATAGTCCGTTTGTACTACGGTACTAACTATCGCTGCCGTTTTAGTAAACTAACATATTATTATGAAGCGGCTTATATTATGAAACGGAGGTAATAATACTTGCAAATAGTTTCCTTAGAATTTAACGTTCTAGACGTATTTTGTGAAATTTTATTTTACTTATTATGTCTAGCAAGCTGCCTACCTTGCTAAACTGAAAGAAGAACTGAAGAAATATTTGTCAGGTTAAGCTATTATAAATTTTAGCAGAACAAAGCTCAGAATTATATTGATCCTGAGTAAGGACAATTAGACACGGTATATTGGAGTTATGTCTGAAGTACAAATAAAAACTGAAGCACACCGACGTTCAGAACTTTTCTGTACATAACTCTCACTGTCAATCTTTGCAAGTTCAAGTTAATAGCTCTTAGTTAAAATCTCTCGGTAGTAAAAACAACATGCATCAAGTGCTGAAGACGTCACTACAAGTTAGCACTTTCAGTCGGGGCACATGATTTTTCGGATGCATCCATGAACCATACAAAATCCATGAAGTTACAGATTGGGCTCATAGCACAAACCAGAGAACTGAGCAACACATGTATGTTTCCACAACTTCATTTCCCTTCAGCGATTTGCCATTAGCCTCTCCCCTCCCTGTTCTCGGAGAAGTAGGTCCTCGAGAAAAATCGAATCCACGAGAAAGGAGAGGGAAGCAAGGTTTGGTTCATGCATTCTGCTCCGAGCCATGGAGATGGACATCATCGAGTAAGTGTCTTTCTGCGACAGATTGGACGATGAAGTGGTGTCCCACCTCCCCGTCCCCGGCTCTGCGCCCTGTCTGCACCAACGAGCAACTTGTTGTCTCACCTTGAATCCTTGATTACAGAATGTTGTGTCATCTTCAACTCTGTACTCTGTAGCACATAAGTTTCTGCGACAACCCATTAGCCATAGATCAACTGAACTACAATACCAAACCAAAGAACAGCGAGATCTGCGAATTCAGGGCTGCATCGAACTGCTAGCCTTCATTGGCTTGAAAACAAAGTGGGCTGCGCCAACTAGGCATGACAAAAATAGTACCTGCACCTGGCCAGAACTTTTCCTCATCCCTTTTCAATTTATGCTCTGGCTTCATTTCCATCAGCAGTTCAGCATGAGCAGTTGATTTGCAAGAACATCTACCTGCCAAAGAAGTCCAAGAATATGTAATGTCATGCAATGGCGACATGCCTGTGACTGCAAGACGAATCCCTATCAGAATTGATAGTTCACCAGTGACAGTTCACACTCGTACTTGTAAAGTCATTGCTGCTCCTAGGAATAGCAGTCCTCTTACTGAGCCAGTTTCTACTTTGCGGTGGTCACCTTCTAGGCAGAATCTACAGCCAGATAGCACGCTGCTGCGATCAGCCAGCATACTGTGTGCTATGCTAGTGGTCCGCCGTAATCGAACTGCAACCAACATTTCTCCTAGCAATCCTTTCATCCATCAATTTCCTAACCCTGGCAACATCCTCCCACCTAGCAGCATCTGCATAGATCCCGGCCAGGACAGAGTATACCCCGCTGTCTTGAGGGTTGAGCTCCAGCAAATGCCTTGCTGCAACCTCCGCTGCTTCCACGTTCCCGTGCATTCTACAACCAGTGAGTATACCTCCCCAGACGTAAGTGTCCCCTTCTGTCGGCATCTTCTTGACCATCTCAATCGCTTCCTCGATGAGCCCGGCTCGACCAAGCAAGTCAGCCATGCATCCATAATGCTTAAGCTCCCGAGGCACACCGTGCTCGCCCTCCATCTCGGAGAAGATCCTCTTTGCCATGTCAACCAGGCCAGCGTGGCTGCAACCAATCAGCACCCCTAAGAGAGTGACTCCATCTGGTCGAACCCCCTGAAGCAGCATCCGGTTGAAGTACTCGAGTGCCACTGTGCCATGCCCGTGCATCGCCAGCCCGACGATGAGCGCGTTCCAGGTGAACACGTTCCTCGCAGGGCACGAATCGAAAACCTCCAGGGCAACGTCGACACGCCCACACTTTGCGTACAGATCAACGAGCCCTGTACACAAGAACACGTTTGGCCGGGGCCTGCTCTGCCTTACGTACTCGTGGACCTCCCGTCCCTTCTCTAGCGCCCCGAGCTGCGCGCAGCATGACAGCGCTGCGGCCAGCGCCACGTCGTCCGGCCTGAACCCCTCCGCTCTCATCCTGTCAAAGAGCCGCACTGCCTCCTTCCATCTTCCAGCCTTTGCGCACCCGGCTAACACGGTGCCCCAGGATGCAGCGTCCCGCTGCGGCATCCGCTGGAACTCCTTCATGGCAAGCCCCAGCAGGCCAGCCTTGATGTAGCCGTCCATGAGAGCGTTGTAGGAGATGACGTCCGGCGCGTGCATTTCGTCGAACACCATGCGCGCCGAGTCCGGGAGGGCGTTCTTGGCGTAGAGGGAGACGAGGGCGTTGGCGACGTGCGGGAACGGGAGGAGGCTGCGGGCCACCACGATGGCGTGGAGGGAGAGCGCGAGCGGGAGGTGGGGGCGCGAGGAGGCGGCGACGGAGATGGCCAGAGGGAGGGTGTGTCGGGTGGGTGGCAGTGAGAGGCGGAGGGAGGAGCGGAAGAGGAGGAGTGTGGAAGGGCGGCGGGCGCAGTGGAGGCGGGAGTAGGCGATGAGGAGGAGGGTGTGGGCGTGGGGATTGGGGAGGGAGAGGTGGCCGGCGACGGCGGCGAGAGCGTGCGCGGCAAGGAGGCGGCGGATCGGGAGGCGGGCTTGGCGGTGGGGGAGGAAGAGGAGGTTGGGGAGGGAATGATAGGGCGGAGGGAGGGTGGGAAGTGATGGCGCCATTTTCGTTGTGGAGGTTATGCGTGAGGTTGTGTAACATGATCCCTCCAGAACGAAATTCATGAATCATGATCCCTAGCCATGAACATAACATTTCCGGGAAATAGAAATTGTTGTTGAGTCATATACCCTCCAGGTCAACCGTTTTTCTTGTAGAGTTCTGTGTAGACCATTTTGTTCCTGGGTTAACTACACTAGCAAAGAAGGGCGCGGCGGCACACCGCGCCGGATCGTAGTAATTGTCTGCTAATTTTGTTGTTAAGTAAGAATCTATTTTTTGTTTATTTTGGAAGTCGCGGCGAGTTGGTATTTTTAAGGTCAACGCGGTAAGCTGTCCAAGAGTAGGCGCAGCGGCACCCCCGTGGTGGTCGTGCCCTTGAAAGTACTAAAAAGGTTGCAACGCTAGCAGATATACTTACAATGAATTACATAGTGGATCATGTTGACAATACATGTATGAGCATTTGTGCCGAACTGCTGATAGATGGGTGGAGTTGCATTAGAGAGGGGATGGACTCTAATCTATACTGCTGCTAACAGACACGGATGATAGTACGCTAAGGCCCACAGCTGACTTGATTCTACTACATCTAACCTATCAGTTGTCTTTATCGGTGTCTTCTTCGTCGGAGGTTAGGATGACCATGATCTCCATTAGCACAAAAAGGGCAAGCATAGCTTCGGTAATCGTCTTGTGCAAAGAGCCTGAAAACTAAGGCGAACTTGTCTATTTTGGAGGGAGAGAATCTGAGGCTCGCGCTCATGGCTGGAGAGGGCATGAAACAGCATGAGGAAAAGACCATATTTATTCTACATCCTCACTAATCTTGAATTCTCTCATGAGAATCCTGGAAGCTTGATACAACTTTACACACCTGGAAGCTTTCTTCCGTGCAAAATGCTTGAGAATTTCCTAGAACCAAGAACTGAATAAAGTTGACAAATTAGCTGAGAGTTGCACCTCCTGTAAGCAAATCAAAAACAAAATGTCAATGACTAATAACCTGTTACTCGACCTGAGCGGCAGCTAAGAGCAGTGTCTGAAATCTTAGTCCTAGGGGAATAGACTGATGTGAAATACTTGCTCATAACAGAGTAATCTTAGGGTTAATAACTTAACATGAAGAAGGACCTCCATTATGTGTATCTCTGATGTTATGCAAAATTTGTGGGAAAATTGTGTGTAGAGATAATAGAAACTCAATACTTGAGATCTCTGATCCTTGCAAAAACTGTTAGCATAATACATATTTCTATTTATGCATCAGTTTCATGTAAAGTTTATGTTCTCCTTATAATGAGTCCTGTAATTAAGTAAATAAAACTCTATAACAATTAATCTAAAATTTGTACTTAAAGGAGACGAACTTTTCAACTTGGACAAACCATATATAGGATTGCTGGCTGCAAATATGTATGTCATGCAATAGATTAAGAGAGATGCGTCAGTCATCCTAATTCAGACATGATAATATATGAATCATTGGAGCTACAAAAATCTAGAGCAAAAGAACAGAAAGCACAACAGTATGTATTTGCAGGTTAATGTTGTAGACTTCATGTTTTCATATATACGGCTTGGTACTTCATATAAATATCATCTTCGATGATGAGCACTATATGCACCAATGATGCAGAATCAGGGGTCAAGAAAAGCTTCCATTTTCAAAACAAAAGACTGCATTACCTTTAACTCATTATCGAAGTTGAGGAGGAGCACCTATATCAGCAAGATGTAAAAATATATATAAGAGCTCTATTAGCTAGCCAAGTGAAAAATATACATGCTGGACTTCGTTGCTCCCAGTCATTATCCCTTGTGTGGAAAAACCCATTCTTCAGGCTTCCGCGGTGCCATAACCAATGGATTGGTTAATACTTGTGAGTAACATTATAAGCAGCTGGAATGTCGCTTTCCATACAAAGACAATCTTCCTCGGAAGCAACCCAAGAACCATTAGTGTACGTATCAGCTGCGATATCATCTTCCATAGAAAACCAATCATCTTCAGAAGCAAACTCCTCCATGGCAGGTGAAAGGCCAGCACGTATCTGCAAGACACCCCCGGCCCAAGAGGAGGCAAGCATTTTTCTCAGATTTTTAGATTTTGTTTTGGATTAATTTGGTGCTCACACGTATGTGCTTTAGATTTTTTGATTTCTGCAGGGGTTTTTGCGTGTGCACTTTGGGTGCTCTCTAGGAGTTTTTAGGAAGGCTGAAAGTTTATGTGCTGGTAACACGTATGCAACTTTTTTCCTTCCTTTGTGCTGCTTTGACTGTGGGATTCATCTGGTGCCTTTGCGTGTGGCTATAGTACATAATATAGGTGGTCAAAGCAGTGTCCACTTATATTTCATTATTCATAATACGGATGTCCAATAAACCGTAAATTCAAGGTAAGTAATCTGTTTTGTTTTTTGAGGAGAAGGTATTGCTTTCTAAGAAAGAAAGTAATTTGTGCTGCTTGTGTTTCAAAGAGGAAGTTATACAGTAACCGGCATCAACTAACCTCGACGCTCAGAAGAAGTTAACATGATGGAAAGTCCAAATTCAGCTGCAACGAAATACACAGTGATCAAATCTCGTGAACCTGGATAAGAAATCATAGTAAGGAAAAATGCTTGAGAAGGTGCATCTATTATATCCCCAATTAATACATAATATAAGAAGGTTGTTGAATTGGCGACTATTGAAAGATGAATTTCATGTGTTCCCACATAAACAATGTTTTAAGAAAATGCTTGACAGAATTTATCATAAAATCATTAGAATAGAAATATAAGATGCAGCGAACATTAAAACAGAAGCAAGTAATGGCACTGCATTGCTTAGGAAAAATTTGAAGGCAAATAACAGTCAGACTGCACAATAAGAAATATAAACTGTAGTAGGATTTGGCATCTCTCAGCTTATAAAGCAAAAATCATTTAACGAAATTTGGGAACATAGACAGCATCTTGGGCGTCACCTTCACAACCCTTGAGCCCCATTTCAAGACTTAGGTAGATAAATTTGATTTGAAGGCGAAAAGAAGAACTCCTTAGAATACTTGGATGTAGTGCGAATATCTCTCCAGTAACAATCTGAAGTGATCACTAAATATACTTGGTATTGGACTCAAACAAAGGACTAAAATCAGATATCCGATTGTTAAATGATGATCTGTTCCGTTAGCACCATGTACAATATTTTTCTCCTGAATCTATCTTTTGTAGAAATGACCATGAAGGATGCACTACTAAAAAAATTATACATAGTATAAGAAAAAGTATACTTCAACGTTTTACATAACTGAATATACATGGTAGGTAATAGGACATGGCCAACTTGGAAGCGTTAACCCACTCATGTTCAGACTATTCCTTCGAGCCTGTAGGTTGCATGAGTGGCTTGTTGGACGAATCTTCCTTGGTTAAGCTTGATCAATTATCTATTTCACCACTGGCCAGTCTATTCCAATTTAAGATAATGTAAGCTATGAAAAATGAAATATTAAACACCAAATAGAGCGAGTAATCAGTACTGAGGGGTCTAACCAGTTCACATGTTTGTAACATCCAAAACCAATGTAAAGAAATGCTAGGAATGGATAGTACTATAGTAGGAATGTAGGATAGATCAGGTCCAATTCTTTTGTTAATTAAAATGTCTATGGAGTACTGGGCATCCATAACAATGGAAGCCTGAGCACGTCGACATGCTAACTGCTAAACCCGCAACTGATCCTGCAAGTGAGATGGCAGAACAAATCCCATCATCTACGAAGAAGACGAAAAAAAATGCAGTGAACTTGATGAAAAAAAAAATATCAAAATAGTAATAACCTTAAAAAGAAGAAGAATAGCATTGCCATCTCCACACTCTACCTGTTGTTTGCCTAACCAAATTTTGCTCGTCGAACCCAAGCATCCATATCATAAGAGGCTAGGCCAGCTAAGAGAAAACCAGAAGACAGATAACTCCCTGTGAAATGGGAGATTGCCAACCTAATTCTTGTATAATATGTCCAATGTTTCAAAATTTGTTTTCCAGATGGTTTGACATATCTGTGAGAAAGGCTCTTTGCATTGCTGGAAAAAGCAGAATACATTACTTAATTACTTGATTGTAGAAAAGACTGAAATAATGTATTTAGGTACTATCACAAGACATGTGTTTTGCTTCCCTTTTCTTGTGGTTAGTTGTACCGAAAGAAAAATGACAGAATGGAAAGATTCTAGGTAAGCATACTGGAAATATCTTCCAAATCAACGTTGATCTAGATAAGCTACATAATCATTTATACAGAATATTAAAATTATATATAGCATAAAAAGGAGAAATTTGGCAGCTTACCTCACAAAAACAGATATGCTTACCTTCTTTTGAAGAAAATGCAAAGGTGAATATGGGTTGGTCTACCTAGCTGACTCTGTAGTTTTCATCCAAAACTAAAGGACACAATAGGTACAAAGAAAGAAGAAATGGACAAATGTTTGTAAAAACAACTGATGCAATATAATTGGGAGCATATAGACCAGAATGGGACGTTTAAAAGGCAGTAATTTGTGGCAAGTGCATACAAATTAGTGACTAAAGAAAAAAGTTCGCTTACCTCCATGTCATGACTTATTTTAATACCACATATTTAGACATATTTTTGTATGCATCTAATGTGCACATCAAATCAACCATAAATCCCTTCCTGGTTATTGATGCTTCAGATCACCAATGAAATAGGAAACTTAAGTACATGAAGACCAAATCAAGTTGTAGTAGAACAGAGCTACAATGCTATATGTCTGCACAAAAAATCCACCCTGCAAGGCTGCAACAGAAAATGACTTCATAACTCCAGATTACAAAAATGATACATGGAATAGGAGGAAGTGTACTTTGCCTGTTTTCGTATGTTATGGATATGGCTAACTTGCAAGCGATTATCCTTGTAGAAAAAAAAGGTGTCACCTTCAAATGCCTGTTACAAAAAGGGTTAGATAGTCAGTATACACCAAAGAGATATCAATACGTTGACACAGGAATTACATTGTTTTCAACATTTAATTCACTGGCCACCATGATCACCCCGTGGATGCTGCTGCTCTTTCTATTGGATATGCAGTCTGAGGAGAGAGCTGGCTCGCTGCTCGAGGGAGAGAGTGAAGGAAGCTCACCCGACCCAATCGACCTGATCTTCGAGCGCCGATGTAGTCCAGTGGCGCCGAGCCTGACGCACAGCAGCAGACTTTGCAGGCTATCCTGCAGGCGGCAGCACAGCGGAGGAATGCGAGAGTCCGCCTCATCAACTGGTCCTGCCGGAGGACATCAGCGTCCGGCGGCACGAGGGTACCCGGCTGGCCGGCCGGTTACATGGCGTGCAGCGCGGATCAACGGGTCGTCCGCACAGCGGCCAGCGTGGCAGGCTGTTTGGCGGGCCGGCGGCCGTGCGGCTCGCGCAGTAGCGCCATGAGCGGCCGTTCACACCCTCATGGTTAGATCGATTTCGAACCCTAGAAATCCAATGGCATACGAACATCCAAAATTCCAAATAGACGGAGTGGCGTGGCAGAGTAGCTCGTATTCGCCACGCTCGGCAATATGGTGGGAGGAGGAGGAAGGGAGGCCGAGAGAAGAGAAAAGTGAGAGGACGATGAAGACGGGAGTGAGCCGGAATTTTCTCGATAGGAAGGCGCCCGACACGGGAAGAGGATTATGGGCTTTGACCAAGATAAACCAAATCGCATCTAATCGAAAGGAGATAGGCTTACCGGCGCTGCGGTTGGTCGTCGTCGCCACTGCGACGGTCTCATTTGCAGATTCCCCTCCGACGCCGCCACTATCACCAAGATTTTGGCGAGCTTCAAACTTCTCTCATGCTGCTGCTCGCGCGAGGAGGCCGAGGACAGCGACGCGGCCATGCCTCGCCGGAGGGCCGCCGTGGAAGAGGACAGGCCGGAGGGCATTGGCCCTATGCTGAAGACGATGGGGTGGTAGAAGAGATAGAGAGAGACTGCGGGGAGGAAATCGTGGGGCAGTTTCCAGAAAAAGTTACAGCGGTTCAATAAAATGGTATGTCCACCCACAATAAAAGGAGGACCAGCAAGACACAAAGAAAAGGAAAAAACGAAAATTGCAAGAGAGTGCCCGACGTGCACACAAGAAAATCACAGTGAAAATTCATATACGTGTCTACCCAGGGTTAATCCGAAAAAAAAATCAAAATTCTAAGAAAAAAGATGTTGGTTACCAAATAGTATAGTACTTATGGTCACCCAAGAACTTACCATAAATGTGCAAGTACTCCAAAAAAATAAATATAAAATGGGTTGTAGGGCCACTAACTTGTCCTCATGCGCAAATATCCACAAACTTGCGAAATGGGGTGGAGTGACCCTTAGAGCATCTCCACCGGGACGCCCCATAGGTGGTCCGATAACTTTTTAGGGGTCGGTGGCTAAAATGGCTCACACCGGCGTGCCCTAAAAAGCGCCAACGCATTTTGGAGCCCAATACAAGCGTCGGCAACCCCGTGCCGGCCCCTTCGCAAAGGGCGCGAATCAGGCTTCGCATTTTAGCGTTGTAGGGTTCAATCTAGTTAGAAGTTTAAGTTTTATGCAAATTTGAATGAATTTTCATCGATTGCTTATTCAAAGTTTTTTTTGGGCCACCATATGGGGCGTTGGTGTGGGAACAACATCCCCAAATAGAGGATGTAGTGTCGGCGCCCCTATACGGCTGTGCTGGTGCTCCTGCCGACGCCTATTTGGGAGGCACCGGTGGAGATGCTCTGACTTTGTTTTATGGTGAAAAAGCCGTTACATTAGTCCGAATTGTAAAATTTGGTACCATGCGAAAGCATTCGGTCCAACAATTTTGCAAAAGAAAACCTAGGTCTTGATAAAACCAGTCTTTTGGTTCTCCATTTATTTGGTCGGTAAAATAGTCATAGTGGTCATGTTTTATTTGGATTTGTTATTTTTCATCTTCTAGTCCGAACCAGAAGCTTGACCTAGCATGATTGGAAGAAACGAGTCTTTTATTTTCCATCACGTCCGTCGCTGGGGGAACGGCGCCATCGCCGCCGCACGTCCTCCATGATCCCGACCAAGACTTGCTTGAAGCAATTCCAGTAGGATGGGTTGCATGACTACAATAGCCCCCCTCTCACAAGTCACACCAACCTTGTTTTGCAGTTCTCAGGGTGGGGTTTAGGATGGGTTTTAGGGTAGATGATCCATGCCAGTTAGGGGTGGATTCAATAGAAGATCTATCTGTAACATCCCAAGTTTTCATTTCAATAAAGACAAAGAAATTCAAATGCCCAAATTTTTTGAATTAACAAAAACTTTTACTTGCATCTAGTGCTATACATAGTGTGCATGCATATTCCTTTGTGCAATTGCAATGATGAGTGTTTGTGTGTTGATCAAATGTGCTTAAACCCTAGTACATGATCAAAGAACCCTAAAAAAGAGAGAAATAAAGGAAATGGGAAAAATTGCAAATCTCACTCACATACACATATGGCCAACTTTGCAAATCCTCAACTAAGACCATTTCGGCTTGTGCCAATGCTTGGGAAACCTTAATAGATCAATAACAAACATTTTGGAATCAAAGAAACACTTTTCAAAGCAAAGGAAATTTCAAATTTCCATCACATATGATAATGGTCATTTCGGCCCAAAATAAAATGTCACCCACTTTGAGCCCCTGGTTTTGGAGATTCTTAAACTAAAACCTCTCACTTCTTTCCACCTCATCCAAGACCATATCAAGGTGAACAATTCTTGTGTTGACCACCAGGGTTGACTCTGCTTGCATTGACCAATATAAAGGTGACAAGTGGCAACCTTGAAACAAAGAGAAGATCCTCCCCATTTTTGAAACTTTGCAAACCAGCACCATTTTTCCAACCACCACCACCATTCTACTCCTTTTATTATTCAAATCAATCTCACCAAAAAGATTTGCAAAACTTGAACAAAATGTTCATGCAACCATTGTGTCGAATACCTGGCAGGCAACATTCTGGATTGAACAAACATGCTATTACTCACTGGATTTTTGCCTAAACCACTTTTGGTTTGTGATGATTTTGATCCTCTGCATCTCCTGCATCAACACAAGTACTTGCTCGTGGTGATTAAAGTGTGGAGAGGCTCAAAACTGAACCATGCCGTGCCCATGCCAACTCCCATGCCATCTCTCTCTCAGATCCTCTCTTCTCACTTTAATCGTGTCCAGTACATTCCCTCTGCATTGTTGATCATCACCATGCACGGCCCTGGCTCGCGCGAGGCTGACATTGGCCAGGCCAGAGCGCGCCCAGCACGCCCAGGCACGCCAACGTGCGCACTCACCACACCCTGGACGCGCCAGAGCATGGGCTCGACCCATCTCCTCCGTCCTCCCCTACACCTCTCCTTCTACATCAAGCACCACCACTACACCCTCTAGCCCGTAGACATGCTCGAGCGACTGCGCGTGCACCGTCGCCGTCGTCCTCATCGACTTTCCACCGCCAGTACCGTGACAGGTTCTTCATCATCGCGAGTGATCCCATCGCCCTTTTGTTGTGCCAGCTAGCCGTTGAGCATCGCCATGATGCCAGCTACGCCACGCCGTCCTCGCCTTGGCCTTTCGAGCACCAGAACCGCCGCGCCATGCTCGACCTTCACGGGCACCCGCAGCACCCTCGCGTTGCTATAAATAGCACCCTCCCGCGCCTCCATTCTTCACACTCACCGCTTCTCCTCCCATCTCTGCCTCTCCTCGAACCAATCCCGAGCCAAATCATCGCCGGAGCTGCGCCAATTTGACGCTGGAGCCCGACAGTACCTGCAGATCACCGCCATTGATTGGAGCCTCCCTGAGCGACGCCGCCGGTACCAGTCGACTCGCCGTCCTCGCCAACGTCGCCGCGCACCTCGTCGTCGACCGCCGAAGCACCGGTAGGCTCTCCCACCCCCTAGCCTCTCCGCCAGCACCACGGGTTCTCGTCGGAGACAACGATGAACGCCGGCCGTTAGATCTATTTCTAATCGTACGCCCCAGATTCATCCATACCGTTTCGCTGTAAAACTCTCGCTGAAAGGTGGAGCCCACCATGTCAGGCGGCCTGCTCGCGCTGGACGCGAAGTGGGATGGCCCAACTTCTTTTCCCTGCTGCGGCCCAGAGCTCTTTCCCGCCTAAGCCCGCCAGTTTGAATTTGAATTTTTGGTTTAGTTAGAATTTCAATACTGGACCCTTTTTCAAATTTGAATAGTTTCAAATCTACTGAACCAAATTCAACAAATTTTATATATTTGGAAATCCTGGAAAAAGATCTAAGCAACCACACTGGTCTCACCCTCAGATTCAGTGTAGATTTCAAATAGTAAAAATAACAAGGCAGCGCCTTTTCAAACTTCAAACTTTATTCAAAATTCAACCATAAGTGATTTTGAGTTGATTCCAACTCTCATAAATCAAATTTGACATACTCTAATTGGTTTTGCAAAAAGATAGCATAGTTTTTTGTATGATCATGGACTAGAGCAAAATAATGGCTATGGAGCCATTTCTAGTCCATTTAAATCATCTAAATTAAATTGTTTAAATGGTATGAGAGTTAATCTCTCATTTAAATCATTGTCTTAAGTAATCCAATATGAGGTAATGATCTTAGTTTATAGCACATCATGTGTGATTACTTAATGATATTAAATTGTTCCATAGAAGTTTTAAATCACATGAGATATAGTATCTCATTTAAATCTTTTTCCCCAAATGATATTTATGAAGTGTTGTCCTTGGTCAACCTATGACCATACTTTATCATTTGAGGAAATTAAATCTTAAGAAGATTCAATGAGAGGAAATTATTTTCTCTTACAAGTTTTTTTAAAACACAAGTAAACCCCCTCTTATGATTAAGGTGTGATGCTAGAATACCTGGTGTGAATCATTTGTGTGATTAGTCTAGCCCTTAAGCATTGTTTGGTGATTGTATACCTCGTATCCGTTTTTAGATGCTAGTACTGAGGAATACCAGGAGGAGGAGGTCTACGAGGAGGAAGAAGAACACTTTGATCAATACACCACTCAAGGCAAGCTAACACTCTTGCAAAGTTCCCAAGTGCAAAGCTCTAATGGAGCAAGGCACCATTACATTTCTTTTTCTATTTAAGGATCCAAATACCAAGTTTTACTCTTGCAAGCTTTTACTTTATTTTATCAAAGCTTACTTTATAGTTAACTTTGGTCTAAGTTTAGAATGTTACAAGAACATCAAAAGTAGCCTAGAGAAATACAAGATAGATTTGCACCCCTCATGACTAGTTGCTAGTGCTAAACTACAAATGACTACTCTAGATGGGAACATGTGAAAACCAATGACTTTGAAAACCTTGGAATGATGAGTCATTCCATTGAAAGACTTTGAATTTGAATTTGATGACTCGGTGACTTTGACAAAAACTGATGATTGGGTTTGAATGCGATACCTTTCCAATTTTGAGTACCCCCACAATACCTGATTATGGGTAAGGCTTAACTAGAAACTTGTGCACTTTAGTATGGGTTCCCTCTAAACAAGCGTCATAGAGGTTATGCCGAGGCTGCCTCCGTTGAAAGTGAAATGGCGTGAAATGAGGTGAATGTACGACCCAAGCCCTGTGCAGTTCCCGGGATAACAGTTGGCTATCACCGGGAGGCCAAACTCATGAGGAGAGGTGCCTATACTAGAGTTTATAAGTGAACGGTTATGGTTGATGATCCGCATACTGAGTTATGATTATTCAGGGTTATCCCTGACGGATGTAATCAAAAGTTGTGGCACAAGTGTGCAACCTTTGCAGAGTGTAAAACTATTCGAATAGTCGTGTCCACGGTTACGGACGATTGGAAAGGCCATACTGTTCCGTTGTCAGATGTTTCTAAAAATGAATGGTGAAATGAATGGTGATTTGACTTGAAAACAACATGGTTGTGGGAATGACACTAATGTTCCCACTTGAGTTAAGTTAGGTAAATGAGGAGTATTTCTTTTAAAATTGCTTATGAAATAAAATTGGCTTTATGCAAATAAACCTATAGTTTAGCACCCCTTAATAAAATTGATAGTACTTACAATAGTATTAGTTTGCGAGTACTTTAAAGTACTCATGGCTGTGTCCCTGGCTATTTCAATGGCCGGACTATGAAGAGGAGTAGCAGTATCAGGACGATGGACAGCAGGACGTCTACGATAATTAGGATCATCTCCTAACGTCAAGCATTGCCTGTGGATTAGATGGACTACTACTACTTCGCTTCCGCTATGTGTTGTGTTTGTTGATCATTAGATCAACTATTATTGCAAGTGTGGATCATGTGATCCGTTGTTGTAAGAAGACTATGGTTTGTAATGAATGATGACTCTATGATATCAACTGTTATGTCTCGCAAAAACAATCTTCCTGGGATTGCGATGTATGACATAATAGGCATCTGGACTTAAAAATCCGGGTGTTGACACTATCATAGAGGGGCGCGAAAGGGTGGTTGGCCCTGGTCTCCTAACGTGGAAGAGACTACCCCTACTGATAATCGGGAAAAGAGCAATAGAGAAGGACAAACCTCGTATGTGGGTTGCGATAGCGGTAGATCTTGCCGGACGTGAGAAGCATGTGCGTCACAATGTCAAAGAGGCACTCAAAGTGCCACACTTAGTTGATGACATCGTGTGCCACGTTGCAGACATGGAGAGTCTTGGTTTGCCCTCTTCTGGAGCTAGACAAGTGACAACCAACTTCTTTATCAGGGCGGGTAGCGCCCCATGTTGGGGCGCCTGGGCCACCACCAACTGGAACTCTCCACGGTCAGGGATAAAGGCCTCGAAGAACTTGCAGATCTCATTGATAGAGATGATCTCCTCCACTGCTCTCTATGCCCCCCCACTCCCCAAGCAACACATCCACAAGTTTTGCCGCCATATTGCGCATGAACAACTTGAGGGTGGCCTCCTTGCCCGATGACATGGATTTATGGTCCCACTAGAGAGACAAGAGCAATCCAAAGGAGAAGAGCAACATGAGAATGGGGATTTAATTTGCCCCGTCTATGTTTTCACCAAAGCGAGACCATCAAGTGAATTCCTTGGAACTGGTGGGAGGGGTTGGTTCTCCGGGTTTCTTCAAAATAGTCGGTCACGTGCGTGTGCCAGTTGCATGGCGTTGTAGGCATCGGACCATCAATGATTCATACAGAAAAACGAACCTGAAATACAAATTTAAGGGCTACACCTCGTTGTAGCCAAATTATAACTTTCAAGGTAAAACACGGATCTTGAGGTATCACTAGATGGTCGTTGATAAGAGGTGTACCTAGCATGGGGTTCAAATTTTGGGAAACTCTTGCCAACGGTCATGTTAAAAGAAGGAAATCGGAAATCTTATTCGTAATTAGTAGTTAGCTGTACCGGCAGTTGGTCCAACTAAATGGAGATGTGCCTGCAACCACCACAAGCATGCCCGATGGATGCAATAATCAGGCAATTGGATGCGTGCATGAGGATTGTGCCGTCGCCCATATGCTACCGAAAATAGTTCGAAGAGAGTCATGTTGATAACGTTCAAATAGGTTGTTTTCTTGGAGCCATGCCCGAGTAGGGCAAAAAGTGGCGATGACATGCGCCGGGCATTAAGCCGCGAGATGGCGGGAGATGAAAATTTTCTGGCCCGGTTTGATGGCAAAGCTGGTACCACATCCTCTATTTGGAACCCGAGGCATTGGCACATAGGAAAAAAATCCATCTTGTCTTCTGGCACCGGTGGCTCCGGGGCCCAGATCTTGGTAACTGGTTGATCACATCTACTATGGCAACGGATCATCGCCCTCGTCTCCCATAACAGCTCGTCTCTTTCCTATTTGGTGCGGGATCTGCACTCTTGTCTCAGGATACAACACTTTCTCCTATCCATATTCTCCGACCTAGCTCCCCTCGCTCATCTCCCATGTCTGAGGAAAATCACCTTCCCCTCCCTACTCTCTAGCCACCGTTAGTGCATGTTTTGTAGGGTCGATTTGTTAAATATTCATTCAAGATTGATTGCCTAAGGTTGACCAAATTCGTCTTATCAATCATACATCGACATTCCTAGGTGTTATTTAGGCATAGATCCTACGGGTTCATTCACAAAAGAGCGGTTAGGCGCAATGTATTTCTAGAGTCACATCTTTTTTTGAAAAGGTACTACTCACGTATGGTCCTGTGATGACCTGAGATTAGGAGAGGATGGCAAATATAAACTACGTCTACAATTGGAACGATATAGAGGTTGTCCAAATTTTTCAAAGGAGAAGAACCCCCTTTTTGAATTTTCAAAAGGTTTTGGATATGAGTATTGTTGCAAGATAGTATCCGAAACAATGTGCTATGTTTTTTCATGTTGTATGTGGTAACTAGAGGTCCAGAGTGACCCAGAACACATCCATGAGATTTGCATAGATAATATCCCTCTATTTAAAACAAGTCTTGTTTACAATTGGGGAGCTTAAAGAAGAGATGGTCAAAGCACCAATAGGTTAAAGACCGTTGAAGATGCGAGACATCCCTAGATGGTATCCATATTTTCATGATGAGCAATACCATTGTTTTTCATTTCATCACACGACTATATTGGTCTGAAACATGAATGTTTGTTCGTCTCCGGGTTGTATAGGTGCAATCAATAGTACTCATGTGACTGCTAGAGTGTCAAGATCAATGTCAGCAACATTCATGAGAAGAAAGCACTACACCAGCCAGAACATGCTTGATGTTGTTGATTTCGGTCTCAAGTTCATCGTATGTGTTAGATGGTTGGAAATGATCAACCCGATGCAAGCATTCTTGCTGATAGCTTGGCTAGAGATGATGGCATAAATATCCTTGATGGTAAATTCTACCCAAGATATAGGTATGTATGTTGTCTTGGGATTCTTTCACCCTTCAGAAAAATCAGGTACCATCTTAACGAGTTCTATACAAGGCGCACTATCCTAATAATGACAAGGACTTTTTCAATCTCACAACACTCCAGGTTTAGATTTACCGTTGTGAGGGTATTTGCTGCATAGAAAAATAGTTTCAAGATCCTTTACCTTAAGCCACTCCACTCTTACACACCCAGGTTGAATCTAAAGGCAGAAAATACTCCTCTTTCTCAAGCCGAAAGGGCTTCACTGAAAGATGCAAACAAAAAAATAACTAAGTTTAGGAGGGATGAGGAGACAAAATGGGCTCAGAGAGTCAAAGTGAAACACATTCAACAAGGGGGGAGTAATACTAAATATTTTCATTTAATTGCTAATGGCAAAAAAAAGGAAAAAATAAAATATACCAACTTGAACAAGAGGAAGGGACCATTGTTGGGGATGAAGACTTAAAAGTCTATATTTCTGAATTTTATAAAAAGCTTTTCGGGGACCCAACCCCATCCAATGTTGATCTAATTGAGGAAAACAATCAGGACATACATAAGCTCTCTGTTGAGGAAAATAATCTTCTTACTTCTCCCTTTACTAAAAAGGAGGTGCATGAAGCTATTTCTCAAATGGAGCATAACAAGGCGCCTGGTCCGGATGGGTTCCCCGCTGGGTTTTATCAATTTTTTTGGGAAGTTATTAAAGAAGACCTAATGGCGTTATTTAGTCAGTTGTATAATGGGGATTTGTCCTTATATAAACTGAACTATGGCATCATTACTTTATTACCAAAAAGGACAATGCAGTTCAAATCCAACAATATAGGCCGATTTTTTGCTTAATGTAAGTTTCAAAGTGTTCACTAAAGTTGGTACTAATGGTGTGACGGGGATTGCTTCAAAAGTGATAATACCCACGCAAACGGCGTTTATGCCAGGTAGACATATTTTGGAGGGTGTGGTTATTTTGCATGAAACTATTCATGAGATGCATTCTAAGAAAATGGATGGGGTCTTATTTAAAATTGATTTTGAAAAGACGTATGATAAGGTTAAATGGTCATTTCTACAACAAACATTGAGAATGAAAGGTTTTGCCCCAGAATGGTGTCACTTCATCAAAGATTTTGTCCAAGACGGGAGTGTCGCGGTCAAGGTAAATGATGATATTGGGCATTACTTCCAAACCAGGAAGGGCTTGAGACAGGGTGATCCTCTCTCATCCATTCTATTCAACATTGTTGTGGATATGTTGGCTATTTTGATCAAGCGCGCTAAGGCAGATGGCCAAGTGGGAAGCCTAATCCCTCATCTTGTTGAGGGTGGTATTTCAATTTTACAATATACGGATGATACGATCTTGTTTATGGAGCATGATTTGCAAAAGGCATTAAATATGAAATTAATTCTTTGTATTTTTGAACAACTATCGGGTTTGAAAATTAATTTTCATAAGAGTGAATTATTTTGTTTCGGAAAAGCAAAGGAAGAGGAACAACAATATAAACATATTTTTGGATGTGAAGTGGGCTCTTTGCCTTTTAGATATCTTGGAGTTCCTATTCACTACAAAACCCTTAGAAATTCAGATTGGTATCCGTTAGAAATTCGGTTTGAGGGAAAATTGGGATGCTGGAAAGGCAACCTCTTATCTTATGGGGATAGACTTGTTTTGAGGTGTTGACAAGTTTACCAATGTTTATGTTGTCTTTCCTTGAGATTCTAAAAGGGGTTCTGAAAAGACTTGATTTTTATCGATCTAGATTTTTTACAAGGAGATGAAGAAAAGCGGAAGTATAGATTAACGAAATGGAATATTATATGTAGGCCAAAAGATCAAGGTGGTCTTGGTATTGAGGTTCTAGAGTTAAAAAATAAATGCCTACTAAGTAAATGGTTATTCAAATTATTGAATTAAGAAGGGTTTTGGCAGGAGTTATTACACAATAAATATCTACCTCAAAAGACTCTCTCTCAAGTTGAGGTTAAACCATCTGATTCTCCTTTCTGGAAGGGACTTATGCATATGAAAGATGATTTATTTGCACGAGGACACTTTAAGTTAGGTGATGGTTTAACTGTTAGATTTTGGGAGGATTTTTGGTTGGGAGATAAAACTCTAGCGCAACAATATTTATCTTTATATCACATAGTGCAACATAGAAATATCTTGGTTGTGGATGTGTTGGCTCAGGTACCTCTGAATATTCAATTTAGGAGGGTATTGCATGTGAATAAATGGATGGACTGGTTGAAGATGTTTGATGAATGTTAGTCTTGGTGATCAAGATGATACTTTTGTTTGGAACCTTACAACCTCAGGTTTATTTACTGTCAAATCTATGTATGAAGATTTATTGAATGAGCATACCCCTTTTCTCCGGAAATATCTATGGAAACTTAAAATCCCGCTAAAGATCAAAATTTTCATGTGGCTTCTTAATAATAAAGTTTTGCTAACTAAAGATAATCTTGCAAGAAGGAATTAGAAGGGTTGTACGAAGTGTTGTTTTTGTGGTGCTCAAGAATCTATCGAACATTTATTTATAGCTTGTCCGTTTGCAAAACTAATTTGGCGGATGGTGTATTTCGCTTTTGACCATCCACCTCCAGCTAATATTACCAATATGTCCGGCAATTGGTTAAATGGAGTTGACAAAAAAGCAAAAGATCGTATACACATTGGTGTGTCCGCTTTGTGCTGGTCAATATGGAGGTGTCGGAATAATTTTGTGTTTAACAATTCAACTTCCTTCAATATTATGCAGGTTATTCATATGGTTGTCCACTGGGTGCAACTGCGGGTGTTACTCCTTAATCAGGATCAACGGGCGTTTATGAATACTGGATGCAACCATTCCAGACGGTCGCACAGGCTATCTTGTCCCAGGCTGGATGGTGTCACACTAGTCGACTATATGATGCTTAGTTGTCTTAGTTTCAGATTTTTGATGTTTCCATGGTTGATTTATGTATTGATCATGAGTGATCCATGAATTATTGTACCACATACTTTTGTTTGACTCGAATCTATTAATAAAGGCCGTGTGCATCACCACGATGCAGAGACCGAGGTGATATCCCCTTCTCGAAAAAAAAACACCCAAGTTAATTTAGTCTTGCACGTTGTATTCTTACAATCAGATCTTAGGGTTTGGGCTTGATGAGCATGCACCATATGTGTTGGTTTAATCACTGATGACATTGACTCTGTCCATGGTGTTAAATAATCTAACAATGAAGGTTGGAATACCAAGAGGATATCTGAAGTAGCTATGACTAGTCTAAAAGCAACTTATTTTTTTTCCTAGTTTGAGGATTCAAGAAACGTAATTACTCCATGGGTTCCATATTAATTGTTATGGATACGAATGCTATATAGATACATTTCTATTTTTATGTATAGATGCATCCGTATCCGCGGCAACTAATATGGTACAGAGGAAGTTCTTTGCACAGAAAGGTAGACATCTATCGCTTGCAGAAGTGCCCCTCCATGCATATCCCACACTAGGAGAGAAAAATAATCTCTTTAGTGGGAGCTAACTCGACAGTTGGTCTCTGTGACTGTAAGGATAGAAAGGCTGCATAATTAAGCTTCCTTTATGGGTAAAGTCTCAGGTGGATCGGCCGAATCCACTACAGCATGGCCTACAAAACATCCACCATACGCCTAGACTTTAGAATATGTATGTAGTCTATATAAGCAGAGACTAAGCAGAGGTTAGATGTATCATTGCTCATTCGGACTCAAACACTAAGAAGTGGTGGCCGTAGTAGCTAGTGCCGGAAGGAGATGCGGAGGCAGAGAGCAGAGGAATACTACTCGCGCCGCTGCACGCATCGAGCAGCTAGCTAGCGCTGCGGGCACGATGCCTGCAGCGATGCAGGAGAAGAAGAAGAAAGAAGGCAAGTCTAACAATCGGCAAGGGAAGGCGACGCCTTTCTTCCAGGTCTCCCTCTCTCATCCTAAAACACACCCTCCTCCCCGGGGTGTCGGCAGAGGCGGCGCCGGCGGCCGAGAAGGGAGCTTATATGATCCTCTCGGCGGAACCGTCGCTCCGGGTTCAGTATACCGCTGCCAACTATAATTCTGTCATTTGTTAATCTGACGACGTGTTTGTGAGACCGCGCGCGTGTGCGCCGAATTATCTGCGGTAGCCTGCTACTGCTCGTCTGCTCCTAGCAAGAACGATCTTGTGTTTGTGCTTGATGTGTAAAATGGATTGTGATTACCGTGTTCTGCACTTCTGCTTGATTAGCACTACATTTGTACTGGTCTATTCTAGTTTGAATTATGTATTTGTCACGCTGTGATCAGAGCGGGCCCAGAAACAGGCCATGATGCGGGCTAGCCCGTACTATTTGGCACTGTATTCACAATTTACACTTATTTTGTATTTTTAAATAATAAATTCAATAGTTTTTATATGGATCATGCTAAAGCCCGTGCTGCCTTCTTCAAAGGTGATGCCTCCTATATTTGTCAACTTCCACAAGAACACAGTGATAAACATTCAGAGAGCTGAGATAGAACATGGGAAGAGAAGATAATACTGAATCAACCATTCTCAGTGTGATGACCCGGCATACCACTGCATGGTGTAGTATGCAAGTCTGATATAACACCAATGAAACACCGTTCCACTAGTATTACATCGCTCAGAGTGGTACAACAGAAACATATGCGGGTCCAAGGTATGTCTATAGAATTACAACATTGACTCTGTTACATAAGATCATCATAGCCTCCTACTTTACAATGAGGTAAAACTGCAAATAAACTCCAGAAGAACGACTCGTAGTCTAATTCTATCACGAACTCTATTTGTAGAGTATTTGACTAGCTATAGAGGCTATGAATGGATTCTAGCTAAGTAGGAGTTAGGTTTAGGAAGCTAGTTCCTTTCTATGGCTAAACTAGGTTTTCTCCTTGTTGGATGTGGTGTCTGACTCCTCTGACAGGGTCCTGTCTCGTGAAGTAGTTGTTGACTCCTCGGCCTTCGAGTTGTACAGTAGATCCTCCTTCGATGCCTCCATATCTAAGCAGGGAATTTAAGAGTGGGATGAGTACGAGCGTACTCAATAAGTTCATTATAGGAAAGAGGTGTTTAATGCACTAGCTACGACATTAGACCAGAAAGTCTAATACCAATGCAAGTTTTCATAACCATTTCTTTAAAAAGGTTGCTTTTATTCAGAAGAACTATGTCCGTCAGCCTTCACCGGTTTACTAGAACTTCATGGAGCTCCTTTCCGGCCGCGTTCGCAGTTCCATATCCCGGAACAGGGAGTGACAGGTCACGGTTCTTTACACTCTGCAGAGGTGTGTTGCTTTACCCATAAGAGATCTTAACCTTGGTGCCAACCGGGCGCGCAACCCGTCCACACTTCCTATGGTGTGAGGCCCGGTATAAGGTCATAGCCAATCATATTCCTCCGCTGCCTCATACACCCACCCTTTGCTGCAAACTCCGACCCTGGGTCCTCGCCGGTGCTCTTATACCAATTAAGGACGGCCCCCGACCACGACAACAGTTCAGGTCTCTACCATGAACTCCTTCGCCGACAGCTGCAACCCATCATAGACCGCAGTTACCGTGGGGACTTCATCGGGACCCCCACCCTACCACTTGTCCTCTCTTGGATCAAGGGTACCACTTGTCCTCTCTTGGATCAAGGGTCTACGGTAAAGCGCATCCGTTGATGTACAAGAGGTGGAAATACAATTGACTATTCCGTCCCACTCCAGATCTTATGGTTAACACGGGTATTACGGCACAAGAATCACTGGCGACATTTGTTGTTTAATCCTAGATGGATATAAACCCTTGCAATGGAACCTCCACCATATCAACACAATCCATGGTTCCATTGCCCACCACATAGTCATATTCATAGTTATGAAAGTAGTGGTTTTAGTTTTTATGCAATAGTGATAACCATAGTACTTTGCAAGTAATTTGATAGAAATACTCAAATGACATGAGCAAGTGATGAACTTGACTTTCTTGACTGCAAGATTATGCAGGCAAGGTCTTCGGTGCGCAATAACTCCAAATTCTGAAATAGCATCATCGTCCGGTAAGGACGATGTTTAAAAGATTGGCAAGGATGCAATAATGCATAAGTATGAGATGCAATCGCTCTAAGCGTGACCTAACCCCGATGATTTAGGATTAGTGAGTGGTAATGATTAGTTCAGGGTGTGTTGCACTTTTAGAGTGATTCACAAACAAGGTTCTTATTCAGGTGTGATTACTTGGTATCATAATCATGTGCTGCAATATATCATAACAATAGCATTAATAGCACATAACAATAACATTTTGTATAATCCTAACATGTAATGAATAGTGGTTGGTGTTAGCACTATATGACATGGTTAATGATTATTTATCATATACTTCAAAAGAATAATTTTTGAAGAACATGTTCTTTAATAAAGAACAAGTATGATAATTAGGCTTGTGGAGTTCTATGGTTGACTATGGTTTCATTTAGTTTCTGGAGTAAGTATTAGATGGATTCTAACAAGGTTGGAAGCACATCTTAGGCAATTCATTAAACATGGGTGCTATCAAGGTTGGTATACCTTGATGGTGATAGCTGGCTAGGGTTTATAGGTCCTATAAAGCTGGTTGGATGGCTACTCCTTATTTACTTCAAAAGAATAACTTTTGAAGAACATACTTCTTAAGGAATAAGAAGTATATCAATTAGGGTTGAGGTTTTCTAGGTTTTATTATTGGTTTCACTAAGTAAGGAATAATTGGCTCCCTAAATAGGATGGTTGATAAGTATCCAACACTAGTAGGGTTTAGTGGAATATGGTTAGGCAATGCTCAAGATCTGGCATAGTTGCTCCTGAGGTTCATCACATTGGGGTGATGCTAAGCATGGATATCTAAGTTTGGTGTCTCAGAAGATAGGAACTAGGGTTGGTCCTATTTGATCAGCTAAGCATGAACACATGTAATACCAATGTATTAGAGATGGGTTTCTATTATTTTAGGAAGACTTGGCAATGGTTTAGTTGCTACTATGGATCTATGATTGAAAAGAAAGTATCATGATCACATGTTCTAACCTAGGGTTTAGGTTAGAAGCAATTTAGGGTTCTTATGAATGAATGGAGCTAGGGTTCCCTAATTACCATATAGTCCTTAAGGTGATAACTTCATTATAAAGTTGAATTTATTAATAACTCTGAAAATAATATTGGATTTGACATAATATTATTTTAAAAGGCTTAATGAAATATGATAAGTACTATTAGGGTTTAGGTTTTAATTAGTAGTTGAAGTAATGATCAATTAGGATTTTCATATGATTAAACATAATCATATGGAACAATTGTGATATTTTAATACAAAGTAATATCCAATATTTTATTGATATGAAAATATAAATAATAAAATTATATGTTAATATTTAGGTCTTAATAGCTTAAGATTTAAAATTCTAAAATTTAGAAGAAAAATCTGTATTATTTTCTTTTAGACTTTAAATGGTTTGTTACTATTTATTCTCTTTAGGATTTTTCTTTTGTCAAAAATATTTCTATTTGGATTTTATTATTATTATATCTTTATTTTATTAAATATATATTTCCTAAAGAAAAAACAAAACAAAAGGCTAGTTGGGCTGAGCCCAATTGATCCAAATGGATCAGACCTATAACCGACCCCACGGTGCCCCTGGGTCGGTCAACCCCGAGCCGACCCACTCCTCTCTCTCTCTCTCGTCGTCCTCTCCTCCTCACATCTCTCACGCACACGAACGCCCCCATGGCCTGGCCGCGCCGCCGCTTTTCCCCGGCCGATCCCGGCCACCTCTGGCGCCGGCGTGGTATGGATTTATTCCGCCTTGAGGTGATCTACATCTTCCCCTCCCCGATTTGATTCCTGAGATTTCTCCCATTCGCCCCAAACCTGAAACCCTAGTTGGTCGCCTCCGTCGCCTGGCCAGCCACCGGCCAACCCCGGCGCCGTGACGTGCCGCTACTTCTCCCTCTGATGTTCTCCAGTGACTCCCCACCTGCGCCTCCTCTACACCCTGCACATGTGCTGGACAACAATCCTAGCCTCCTCGGATTGACTCGCCGCCGGCCGCTTCCGGCACCGCCGCTTGCCGGTGTGGCCCTGCCACCTCTCAGTCAGCCCCCGCCACCATGACTCTGCCCTGCTCTCGCACGCGCACTCGCATCCTCTCGAGTTCCTGGCGATGGCGTGGCGTCGCCGCTCGCCCCCGGCTGCCCCCTGTCCTCTCTGGCACCGGCGAGGTGGGCTCTGAACTGCCCCGACGTGCTCTACCTGACGCCGGTGGACGGCAGTGTCTGTAACGCCGGCGCCCTCCATCTACTGGTCGGTTGCTTTGGTGGTGTACTGGTGATGCTGCCGTGTGGTGATGATTTGGTGGTGTGGTGCTGCGGTGACGACTACTTCATCCTCGACGCCGGCTGGACGGTGCCACAGACGCAACCCCGGCGTCGATCTCATCTGCACCTCTACAGCATAGTGAGCTAACTTCTCCACTTCTCTGCCTATGGTCATATGCTACTCTATCCTGCTTGATGTATATGTGCCCCAAAAGTGTTATAGTGGAACTAAATCTTGTGGCTAGCTTTCCTGGTGGCTTCTGCTATGTTATTCTTACTGTCAAAACTGAATGTTAAATTCAGTTGAGGTGGTTTTAATGTTATGCCTCTATTTGGATGATTAATCATCCAGGCATGTGTGGCTGGTTGTATTTCCTTTACTGATGAAACTGAATATACTCTACAACATGCACTATTGACTTGATGCTTGGTTTGGCAATTTACTTGATGGCTTGCTGGATTAGCTTGTATGCTAGCCTCTGATTGTTGCTATGGTGCTACTTGGTTGGCCTGAGATTATTTCCTGGACCCCAAGTTGATGCATGTAGTATGTTGATTAAGCACTGATGGCTTTACTGGTTTGCTTACGATGATGACTAAAGCATATGCATATATGATTCTGGACAATATTGTGTTGTAGTGCACAAGGTGATGCTTTTGTAGATTCTTGAATATGATCTGGTTGCTGATTAGTAGCCAAGAGATGATTTTTTCCAATTGTTGGATTTTACAGTTGGATCTTGATGTCCCCTATTTCTAGATATAAACTGATAAGGACAGATCTTGCTTGAGTTTTGTAGTCTTGCCAATGATGCAAAGACTGAGGCCTATATTGGAGAAGAACAGATACTATGACTTGATTTTTAATTCTCTGTGATGACTTAGCATAGCACCACTATGCAAGACTGAGAGAAATAGCTCCCTCTAATCCTCCTAGGTGAAAACCTGGTTGAAGGGTAGATGGATCTGCTGGTTTGGGTGTTTTCTCTAGATTTCCTCTCATGTGATTATGCAAATCTAAGAACAGATGCCATGCTTAACTTGTTGCCTAATACCTGCTGTTGGGAGGTTGCTTGATCTTGCTTGATGTTGATCTGGCTTTGTTGCTGATCTTGGCGTCCACCTCCCCCATGGGTTGTGCCTGCTCCTCCTGGCTCATATTGTCACCATGGTTCTCCTTGTAACTTCGGTTATGATCTTCCTAGATGGTTGCCTGGGAAGGATTTGTGGTTTTGGCTGTTGAACTGAAATTGATGTTCTTGGATGAATACGGTGTGGTTTGTTGTGGAGAACCGTGTGAAGAGTTGGCTAGCAGCTCAGCTGCGGCTGGTTGGCTTATTTCATCTACCTTTCTGCTGCTGTTGCTGTGTTGACAACACACCAGGTTGCATGTGTGTGTGAGCTGCTTACATGTGGGACCCTCCTGGTTCAAGTTTCCCTGTGAAGATATTTCTGGTTGTGGATCAGCTCCGTTGGCTTGATATTATCCTTTGATGTACTTTATTTTTGACAATGCCAAGTGTTAACTTGACCCTGCCCATGATGCATGAGCCTGAGGCCAAGATTTGTTGATAAGAACAAATACTACAGATTTGGCCTCTAAATTAACTACTCAATGATGAGTTCAGCATAGCAACACTATGCCAAAACCTGAGAGTAATCACTAACCAAAATCCCCTTTTTAGTTATTTTATTTTTGCAGGAATACAAGTTAAGAACAGAAGAAGAAGAAAATAGAAGATGAAGAAATAGTTAGGAATTACTTTAGGGTTTTTATTTCCATTCTTTTGTAATATTCTTTTAATTCCACAATCATGTAAAGACATTGTATAATTGTGTTAATATCAATAAAGAACTGTTTTGCTTTCTGTATGATAACTTTATTATTGAATAGCTTGTCTTGTAAATATTGCATGACTATAAATGTATTCAAGTGTTAAGTATCTATTTTAGGGTTTATATTTTGTTTTGATTATATTATGTGGCATAAAGATTTAGAATTCAAATTCCAATTGAAATTCTTATTTGAGTTTCTATCTTTTATATTTGAATTTGAATTCAAATCATTCCCCCCAAATCACATGCCTTCACAGAGGTCATGTCGAAATTTCTCGCACTCACATCGATGACCTAATTCAATTCCACCGACGTAAGAGAAACCTCGAACTCTTTGTGTTTTAAATAAAAGCGCGAAATTTTCCCAGATTTTCGATGCATGAATGCAATGCACACATCTGTGTTCCTCTATTTTGTAACCCCAATACCTGGGATATTACACTCAGCTTACTTCCGGGCCGCTCGCCCGGGCGGTTCCGGAGGGCACCTCCTCCCAGGCCAAAAACTCTAGATCCTCGAGCTCCCCTCACTGCTGCCGGCGCCGGCTCCGGCTCCGACGGTGGTGGCGGCGCCCGGCCGCCGAAGGCGGAGGGCAGGTGGGCGGGCTCCTCTCGTCTCCTCTTCGCGCGGAGAGATGGCGGTGCGGAGGTCCTCGGTAGTGGAGGCGGGCGGGAGTTCGCACGGTGGGAGTTAGCAGAGTAGCGGGGGGGAGGGAGGGGGCATCGCCGAACCGGTCTGCGAGGGTGGCGATGGCTGGCGGCGCACGGGCCGCCTGGGCCCGATCTGGGCCAGGAGGGCCGCAGCTGCTCGCGCTCGGCAAGGACGACGGCGGGTGCAGCCGGCGATTGCGCAGGTGGCGCTGCTGCCGTGTGATTCCTTTGCAGGCATGCTGGCTACCCGCTGTTCGTTGCCCCGCAACCGTTGCCGGATTCCGTGCTCGTTCGTTTTCTCCGCGACCGGCTAGTGGCGTGGGGGCTACTGGCCAGACATGAATAAAGGTGGCGGTCCTAGGGTCTTTTTTATGCAAAGATGGAGACCTTCCTGAGGCCAGTCCCTCTTGATCTAGCCGGAGTGGTGTTTGTTCCGGAAGGCTTCGCCGACGAATGTAACAACGTTTTCTATGCCTGGAGTTTGCTGGATCGGTGGTATTCGATCGGGTGCGCCCATGCTTCTATCCTGGCCGTTTGGTTCTGGAGGGAGCGCCACAAAACTCTGCTCTTTCTTTCCATATGGAAACATTTGCTCCATGGCAAAGTTAGAGGCGGAGAATACCATGAAGACCGGATTGGAAGACTAGCAAAGGAGGTTCAAGGTTTTTGCGCTGTTGAGGGACTTGCTTGGTATTCTGGGTTTCGCAGCAGCAATATGCAAGTGGGGACGGCAATACATGTGAAGTTCAGAGTCTTACCTTTCAGGATAAAAATCCAAGGTCTGGCCTTAATTGGTTGTGCCTGGCAATGACCTTGTTAGAGGCATTGTTTTAAGAGCGGGGACTATCTTCAGGGTGAAAACCTAAGATCTTTTGATCGGGCGACGACGGTGCTTGTGCATTGTTACCTTCTTAGAGGCGTCGCTTTTGGAGAGTCTATAATTCAGGTATTGTCTTGGTGGTGGATGTACTGTTGCGGCTATGGCTGGAATACCGTAGCGGGACTTTTCTTTTTTATGTAATTCTTCTTTCTTTTTTGGCTGTGTGCATCTGTAATGCCATTAGGGTATTACGTCGTTGCAGATGCTAGGTGTATTTGGTATCTTCTTGATATTAATATATACTCCTTATCGAAAATTCTCATACTACCATAGTTGAGATCAGTAGCAGAAGCAGGAAACAATTAGAGGGTGGGCAGACCTCCACAAAAAATTGGCCATTTCAATTGTGATAAATATTTTCCAAATAAGTAATATATGTAGTCAATATTTTCTTAAATTAGGGGTAGAAAAAATTCTCAAATTTTGGGGTGGGCAACGGCTCACCGTGTCCACCATGTTTGTATGCCCCTGGTTGAGATATATGGAAGATGGAACACATGGCAACCTTCTCTGAACACATTGAATTAGAGGCATACAAATTTACTTCCGTGGCTTGGTTGTGCTTAGGGCCAGTCCCATAAGTAAAAGGAGTGTTCCAAGCTGACATTGCAAGGCATCTATGAATAGTTACAACCTATCTTCTGGAATATTTATGGATATAAGATTTTACTTCGAATAATTCACCCTTAAACTAGAGGCACAACCATAAGCTTGGAGAAAAACCTTCAAATGCTGAAGCTCTTGGACATCTGCATGCATGATAACAAAAGTGTCATCAACATGATGAACAATGGGGAAAATTGTGGAACATTGCAGGGCCAAGGGCCTAACTAGCTGCCATTGTATTATAGCCTCATTCACCAGGGATTGCAACAAGAGAGGAGAAAGAGGATCCCTTGCCTAAATCTTTTTCTACATTGAAAGGTGGATCCATGGATCCCATTGAGCATGACTCAAGAGGTAGAAAATCTTAAAATATGTGTAATCCAAGAATACCACTAAGAACCAAATACTTTAGCTTGCACCACAACCATAATAAAGAAATGATCCACCTTGTCACATTTCTTTTGTGAGAACGAATTGGCACCGGTAGCTTTGTGTTTTTCTCCTTTCATGCTTTTATAGCCGTTTGGGTGTTGGCTAGCCGCCTAGTTTTCTATGTATGAAAATGGTACGTGTTTCCATGGTGTATTCTTGAAAAAAAATACAACGAAAGGTTGCTAGTTATTATAAAGAGCCCACCTCTAAGTGTTGTTGAATGGGATGCTATATATCAAGGTTTCTAATGAACTAGTAAACTTAGACCTGATGTGAAGACCAAGTGGGCTCAACCGGATAAGGTTAAACATGTTCATCATGGTCAATGACGCATGAAATGTTTCCATCTTATTCCTTACATAAACCATATAAAGTAGAAGCTTTTCAATAAGAACAAAATGAGTGATCCATAGTGGGAGAGAAAAGCTATGTGATAGGAAAATGAGTAACTGCTGCAACTTCGTAGAGATGAAGAGTCAAAGTAAAACATGTCCAAGAAGGGGTTAATAATAATAATAAATATGTTCATCTAATTTCTAATGGAAAACATAGGAGGAAAAAGATCTTCCAACTAGAGCAAGATGAAGGTACCATAGTGGGAGAGTAAATTCTTAGCGTCTATATTACTGATTATTATAAGAAATTATTTGGAGAATCGGCTAAGTATGATTTCACTCTTATTAAATCAAAAATTCATGATGTCCCATAGATTTATATTGGAGAAGATTCATTTTTAACTGCTGAATTCACCAAGAAGGAGGTAAATGATGTTTTGTTGATGCATGTAAAATGCATACATGAACTTTATCCTTTAATAGAATGAATTCCCACATATTTGAAACATATATGATGATAATACCATGTTTTACATTGATTTATGGTGATTTACCAATGATCCTCTTTATTTGTTTTATAACTCTGCAGAACAGGAATCTCCTGTTTTGTGTACTTTTCACTTTCAGAGACCTATACGGAGTCAAATTGAGCTATGATTTTTGGAGCGTCATTTTTTCATCGGGAGAAGCACCATGGGCCCTGGAAGCACACCCGGAGAGGCCTGATGCCCAAAAGAGCCTAGGTGGCGCGCCCAAACATGTAGGGCGTGCCACCCCCTCTCTTTTGGCCGTTGATAATCAAAATCGCTTGATTTTTTCGCCCACCGACGTATTTTGACCTGAAAACCACTATATATATGACCCCGAAAAGTTCTCGGGAGGAGAGCATTGTAGTACGATAGACACACGAAAACAGAGGCTGCAACAGTGAAGATTGGATGGGGAAACTCCACTGGGATCGCCGCCGGAGGGATCTCCACCTTCTCCAATGCCTTCTTCATCATCCACATGATCAAGGGGGAGTAGTCCACCTCTGGACTAGGAAGTATCTTGATCTATTTCTCTCAAGTTCTCCATAGTTCTTAGTACCGTATGAGCTACCCAACATGATTATGGTCATATTTGTAATACCTATGTGGTGGACCTTTATTCTATGATACGATACTATGGGATTTTGCTATAGTTTGTGTAAGATGTATTAATAGATGAATATTATGTACCACATTCTTAAGTATTGGTTCAGATTCAGCTTGTATGCAAGAACGTGTGTCGGGTGATGTGTGTGTTAGATGGAATAGCATGGTTTTAGTGATTGAATAGTGACAACAAATTCATGATCTATTATATCTTTGCCTTTTCTTTTGCTATATCACTAGGGATGAAGTGAATGCATGTTCTATGTTCATTACGTGAAAAAGTAATGATCTTGTTTGTTCAAGATAGCATATTTATATTCAAACACCATGTCAAAGTTCATATAGCTTTGCTCTGTTAATTCTTAATACAAGATTGCTTGAAGTTTATTCATATCTTGTTGAGTGTAAGAGAGATGTGTTGCATTATCTCTATGTTAGTAAGTATGCCCATATGGATGCTCATCTTATACATGTTAAAGTTATTGTCTTCATATCTCATTGATGAATTGTTATTGTCCACTACAACTTAAAAGAGAGAATATTCAAGTGAACCAATGAACCCGGTCCAATTTTAATCATAAGAAACACCTTTCTATCACTTTTATCCTACTTTTTATTTTCAGCACTATTTTAATCCGAAAATACAATTTTTTTATTTGCACTTAAAACCCCAAAACAAACAAACCTTTACCGATTTTATCTAGTTTATTTCAGTTACTTAGTTTACTTTACTTTAGTTACTACCTTTTTATTTTTACTTACACGAAACCTTATGCTTGACAAGAACACGGTGGATTTGGGGACACAAGGTTTTATTTTATTTTGCAGGATTGTTAGAAGAAGAGAGGGAGAGATAACTCTTTACGCCGGCCATTTCCCAAGAGTTCGAATAAACCCTCGAATCACCCTTGTGGGGAAAATACTCAGATGACAAAACACTCTGCACTTGGAGTCCCAACATCATCATTTACAAATGGAGAGGAACAAAACTCCAGGACCAGATGTGTTCCCTACCGCTTTATGTTTCATCGAGGAGATCCACGTATCTTCCATCTTAATTTTCGAACGATTATTTTGCTTCCTAAAAAGGAAAAAAAAATAGATTCAAATTTAGCAATATAGGCCCATATTCTTGCTTAATATTTGTTTCAAGGTATTCACAAAAAGTGGTATGAATCATGCAATAAGCCTAGCTCATAAATTAATTCGACCCAAATAAACTACCTTTATTCCAGGCCTCCATATTTTATAAGGAGTCGTTATCGTTTATGAAACTATCCATAAACTCCATCGAAAGAAATCAAACATTGTTCTTCTCGAGATAGACTTTGAGAAAATATACAATAAGGTCAGCCGATGCTTCTTACAACATGCACTCTAGATGAAAGTCTTTGATCCAAAGTGGCATCAGTAGGTTAAAGATTTTGAAACTAAAGGCAGCATTGTGATTAGTGTTAATGGTGCCATTGGGCATTATTTTCATACGCAAAAGGGTCTCAGTCGGGGAGATCCTCTTCCCATTCAGTTTTTTAACATAGTGCTGGATATACCTGGGACCACCATCGCTAGGGCTAAAGATGATGGTCATGCCGAGGGTTTAATACAACACCTAGTTGATGGAGGTATTTCTATCCTTTCAATACGAAGATGATACAATTATTTTCAAGGAACATAGTTTGAACAAAGCTCTAATTATAAATTTAATACTTTGCTTATGCGAACAATTATCATGCCTAAAGAAAACTTTCATAAGAGTGTACTATTTGGCTTCGGCCGCGCCAAAGAGGTGCATGATCAATATTGGAATCTTTTTGTATGTGAAGGTTGAGTCTCTCCCATTTAGGTACTTGTGGGTTCCTATTCACTTTCAGAGGCTCAACAATGTGGACTGGAAACCGGTGGAATATCGTTTTTTAGAAGAAGCTTAGTAACTGGATTGAAAGTTGTTATCATATGAAGACCGATTAGTGTGTATTAATTATGTTCTTACTATCTTTCCCATGCTCATGTTATCCTTTTTGGAAATGCCTAGGGGCGTGCTAAAGATTGGATTATTTAATCAATATTTTATTAGCAGAGTGATGGCAAAAAATAAAGTATAGATTTACTAAGTGCAATATCATATGCCTCCCCAAATATCAAGATGGTCTTGGGATAGAAGTTTTAGAGACAAAAAATAAGTGCCTACTCATTTTTTTTGTTTAAGCTCTTAAATGAAGAAGGGGTGTAGCAAGAGTTTCTACACAACAAATACCTTCAATCTAAAGCACTATCATACATACAAACTAAACCCAACTCTCCTTTTTGGAAGGATTTAATGAGGTTCAAGATTTTTTTTATCTAGGAGTTGGTGAATGGCTTAGATATGATACTGGTTTCTTGGAAGACACCTGGCTTGGAGACATGCCTTTAGCCCAACAATATCCATCTCTTTATATTATTCTCAACATAAAATGGTATTGGTTTAGACTGTTTTATTAGAGTTTCCTCTAAATATAGCATTTAGAAGAAACCGCACCTAACAAAAATGGATGGAATGGATACACTTGATCAGCCATTTAATATACGTAAACCTGACTCAAGAAAAATATGTATTGATTTGGAACTTAACCGCCTCAGAAGGCTTTACAGTGAAATCTATGTATCTTGATTACTTAATGGGCACACGGTCTTTTTGCGCAGATACATATGCAAGATTAAAGTGCCACTAAAGATAAGGACCTTTATCTGGTTCTTACATAGAAAAGTTACTTTAACAAAAGGAACCTAATTATTTTTTTGCATGTTAACATAAAATGTTATTTTTGTGACAAGGAGGTAACAATACGGCAATTATTCATTGATTGCCCAAATGCAAAAATAGTTTGGTGTATTTTTCATATGGACTTTGGTGTATCTCCGCCTAGAAACATTAAAAATTTATTTGGAAATTGGTTGCATGGATTGAACAAAAGAGTCGAGGGCCGTACTCTTCCGTGCGCAATAATAACATATTTAACAAAAAAACCTTTCTTTCTTTTTTCAGGTTATCCCTCTTGCTACACACTGAACCTGTATATCGTTATGTCTCTAGCCGAAGGATCAGCGCTTGGACATGGATTTGGGTGCAACCGAATGGAAACGATTGCACAAGATTTATGTCTCTAGCAGTCAGCTTGATCGTTGATTTACATGTTGATCTATTGGTGCCTTTTCAATTTTTCCTTCCTTAGATGGTTAATATATGTATCGACCCTAAATGCTCCATGAACAAGCTTGTACTTTGGGGACTTGGAGACTATCTTTCAATAATGAAATAAGATTCGTTTGCATCGTCTCAACGCAGAGGCTGGAGCTTCGTTTCTCCTTTTTGAAAAAAGGTAGTGGAAGAAAAATAGTATTCCGCCTTCAAAAGTGAAGTATTTTTCAAGAATTTAGAGCAAATATCCAATAAAAATTGGTAATTTAAATAAAAATTATATCAAACTTTAAAAAGGAATAGTTACGTTTACAACATATCAACCTCTTGTTGCGCCGCCATGTTATTTGCCATGTTTTTGCGATTTCAGGATTCTTCACGTTTGCTCCACCAAGTGTGTGAAAGTCACGTCTTTACACCCACCTAGTTGTATCTTGCTAGCACGCCTTCTTGCGCCTAACGCCGAAGGGAAGGCTCCTTTGACACGTCATAAACGTATCTATTCGTTTCGAAATTTGATGGCATATTTATAATAGTATTTATTATTTCATTAATCTATTGGACTAAACTATTAATAATTGTTGGAAGGCAGAAATCCTCCTTTCTTTATAGATACTTGATGAATCTTCTAGAAAGGAAAATTCGGGTAAATTTCAGGTGTTCGCTTTGAAATAAGATGAAGATGCATGCGAAAGGAGCTAGACGTGGCGGAGCCCATGGGTTCTGTTGAGGCGCTCGACGTCCTAGGCCATGCCATAGGGTCGTGTGGAACGAACACTTGGCCACCACTACCGTCTTTACCTTTTTATTGGTTCCACAACCTAGAGTTGCCACTCGAAAGAGAAATGTTGCTACTACATCACGCTCGGAGTTCCAACTTTGCCATCAACATCCACCAACACCCTCTAGGCGGCCACGGAGTGTAGGAGGAAGTGAGGCCCGGGCTCCCGACAAGCTGTTCTCACTACTTGGAAAACCTCTTTCAGCTTTAGCTGAATACTGCTACTTTTTTCCGTTTCATAATTTTTTGTTGTGGTTTAGTGTAAATTTGAAGTACAAGCACGACAAGAATTATGGAACGGAGGGAGTAATTTGCAAAAAAAATATTTCTCTTCCATGATTTTTTTTTAGATAAAAGGGATCATCCCTGATTTCAAAACGAAACCGTCATACTACAGAGTTTTCCATCCTCACACACGACAACACAACAGCACACATACTACAACATCAAACCAGCTAACAAATTCACAACTTAATCATTACTTGGTAGTCTCTACTTACTTATCTTAACGGTACAACAGAAACACTACTAGCGGAAACGAGGTAGAAGAGAAAAACCAATGTCTAACATCATTACTAGGTAGTTTCTACTTACTTATCTTCTCTTCCATGAATGCTTGGGGAAATGGTTTTATTGATCATCAGGGCTTCGGCCCTACAAAATTCCTCTGGGTGAAATTTGTTCTCTTGCGCGTCAAGCCGGCCGGCCACCGATGCGAGGTTGAAATTACGGAAGCAATGTTGTTTCTCCGCCCTTCCATTTAGTTGCCTCTCTTCCACGTCGTGGCTTGAAGGCCGCTGCAGCATTGAAAGTTCAAAATATGCCGACTGCCGAGATGTGATCGGGCACCCGATACAGGCGTAGCATCGCTCGCTGTCTATTCGCGCTGCACCAGGTTCCAAACAGCATTCAAGACCCGGGCCGTCCCGACGTGATCCCGGCACCAAATTCAAACGCCGTACGTCGACATAGGAGAAACATAACACCTGCATCCTCCAGGCAGGAGGCTGCGGCCACAGCTCACTGCTCTGTCTTCCTCTCGCTGCATATTCCGGAACTACTTCTGAACTGCAAAGGTGAGCTTACTTCTTCTCTATAGCTCTTTAATTTCCCTTGGGCTTAATTTCTTGAATCCAGAACAAAGAGATTTACATATAATGCAGAATCTTGGGTGCAATCGTTCGTGAATCGAGGTGCGCAGAAGATCGATGCCGACGTTGATCGTCACGCTGGACATGGATTGCTGCCGCTGCAGCTCCAAGATCCAGAAGGTCATGTCCTCCATCCAGGACCGGGGCAAGTTCGACATCGAGAAGATCGTGTACGGGGAGGACAGGGTGCTCGTGTCGGGCCCCTTCGACGCCGACCAGCTCTCCTGCAAGATCTGGTGCAAGGCCGGCAAGAAGATCATCAAGAACATCGAGGTCGCCAAGCCGCCGCCGGCGCAACCCAAGCCCAAGCCCGACCTTCCCAAGCCCAAGAAAAACGACGAGAAGCCGGCCGAGCCCAAGCCGACGCCGGCCCCGTGCAACCAGCCGCAGCCGGTACCGTATGCGTATCCGGTACCGTACCCGCAGTACCCCGCGATGTGGCCGTGTGGCTGCGCTACGCCGTACTGCGAGTGCCACTCCAAGCCAGCTCCTCCGGCGCCGGCGCCGACGTGCCAGTGCTCGACGGGGCCGTCTTGCCACTGCTCCTCTTACCCGCCGTACCAGATGCCGATGCCCATGCCGTGCACGCCGATTGTCATCTGCGAGGAGAGCCCGCCTGCCTGCGCCGTCATGTAACTGAAAATAAGAGAACACCTAATTAGCCACCACCGTGGCACCGGCACCGGCAGGCATGTAGCAACGTTCGTGCTCGAAGGTTTACCACCTCTTCGAACGAAACCCTCTATGTATCTATACTCCATGCGTAACTTGCCTGTAATTCTGTCACGAATACCTTAATTAAGCAGCTTCAAGCCATGTTTTCTGAAGAGTAATAGGGTGCTATATAGTACTCCATGCATGTTATTTTTTGACAGACTCTGTACATGTTGCTAATACTCCCTTCTCCCCAAAATGGGATGCGTATAGATTTTGGTCAAAATTAAACTTCTTCAAGTTTGACAAACTATATAGGAAAAAAATGTCAACACTTGTAATCTCAAGCCAATATTGTTAGATCGTGAAATATACTTTCATATTATGTGCATTTGGTATCATAGATGTTTATTTTCTTTGTATAGTTAGTCAAACTTCAAATTGTTTGACTTTGACCAACAAATATATGCATCCTATTTTGCAAATGAGGGAGTACTGCTTGTCCGGTGCCCGTCGCCCGTGGAGCGGACCCAGAACTTCATGGACAAGGGGCAAATATACCTGGGCAAAATTCGGGATGGGACCAAAAAAAAAGGCCGATGTTGAAAACGTAGGCTCGAGCCCAGCCTGACCGTTGGGCCTATAGATCAGGCATGAGCCATGCCTGAACATGAAAAAGCCTAGCCCAACTAAACTCTTGCCTAAATTATGCAATTTGTAAGCATGGCCCAACATTTAAGCTCGAAATTCAGGCCCGAGCCCAACCTAACGTGCAATCCCGGCTTGCCCGGGATATTCAGGTCGGGTCGGGCCATTCGGGTCTGGCTGCCTATGCCTAGGTCTTGTATGAATTTTGAAGTGTTTTTTACATATGTTGTCATGTGTAGGAACATGGACATTAGGGATACCGGCTACCCCTTTTATTTGTTCGGTATTGAGGTGTCTAGTTCAGCCATGTTTTCTTCATAGATTACTCAAACAAAACAACAACTTCACATCATACATGTCTGATCTATATTGCTTCAATGTGTGTATGAACTTGAGGATTGCCCTTGGACCGGGATATCATGGTAGGGGATGAACTACCCTTGGACCTCTCTCTCTTTTTCTCGGTGTCGCTCTTATCCTATTCTCCCCGGATCTCCTCCTTCCAGCCTTGCTGTCTTCTTTCTTCTCTCCTCAGCCACGGTCCTCCTTTAATACTTGAAGGGGATACCACAACGACCTTGGGTTCCCACACCGCTCTCAATGAGCTCATATGACGGGGGGAATGTATGATGACAACACAACACCAACACCTGTTCCCACCTCAGATTTCGGGTCTTTGCACTTTTACCCCTTTCCATCATGAGGTTTTGGCCTCACCCTCCCGTCAAATCGCAGGAGCCTCATATACTGGCCTAGTCGTAGACCTAAAAATTATAACTAAGACATAATTGGGTATTCATATTCGGCCCTTCTTGCATCGTTCACCAGAGGGGAAGCGCTGCACAAAGGGCCTGCGCGGCGATCCCTACTTTGCTTCGATCCCTCCTCAACACCACACTGGTTTGCCCCGATGTCCTTTGTCCAAGCTACAAAGTACTCAAGGAGGAGTTATTGCAGACACATCCTTTCCTGGGGACGAAGAGGGACGTCACGGATGACGTTTCTTCACCAGGAAAATAAGGATTCATCCTGCGTTCCTCCTTGGCTCCTTCGCGATCGACGCTAGGCTCATGGTGTGCCTTCCTTGGGGGGGGGGGGGGGGGGGGGGGGGCATGGCATGCTCTTCCGGGCCACAAAATCGGTTCGGGGGACCCTGGTTTCCTCGGTAACAATTTTTTTTGAAACTAACAAATAATTATTTTACTATTTTTTCTAATTTTAGTGGGCTCTACCTGGGTCCATTTGTACGGAACTTCGCACTTCATTCGGATGATCAAGGGCAAGTACATGTTGGGGTGACTTGGGATGTTACCCCATATGTCCAATAACAACATAGGACTCTGTTACAAGGAAGGCCAAAACAATAATAATGAAAATGAGTATTCGGGTTCCATTAAAAAAATAGTTTCTTTTGCTCTTTGTTGGTAACCTCAGCGATGTAATCAAGACATGTACTATGTTTTTTTTTTGCATATTAGTATTTTAGAAGTTTCTTGCTGATACGTTATGTATATGTTGTGGAAAATATTATGTATTTTGTGACATTACAACTTAAATGTATAAAGATGACATTGTTCATGTTGTGGTTCTGTTTGCTGAATAAAATTGTTGTCATTGGTACTGTGTTTCTTCTTGTGTTCTGAAATACGTAAATGTGTTGTAAAATATGTAACTGAGTGTGAAGGAAATATGTGTTCACCAAACGCAAAATGCACATGAACAACACAAATCTATCATCGAGTTACCACAAGGCAAACGGTGCTTCATAGCTCCCATTTTTTTGTATGGTCCAACATCGGCAACATACATATGTGCATGCCCGTTAGTGTTGAGGGGCTTCCAATTGAAAAAGTTGTGCCTCCATCTTAGATGATCCCTCACAAGAGTGACATCATTCCGGCGACGGGCCCTATCTCCGTTGTCGATGAGGTTTTTGACCAGGGTTCATAAGGTCATTGTGTACTAGTGTTGAGTGGTGTTGGTGGTGGAAATGATGGTGTTTGGTGTGTTTTGTTATGATGTTACCTTGTTTCGTTATTTTATGGTCTTGGTCTTCTCCGGCGACACGTGATGATGAATCGGTGTGATTCTATAACTCGACTTCGGGTACGCCCCGACCAAAATGAGTCTTTGTTTGCAACGGCGTGATGATGAAGTAGTGATTCGATATTGTGACTGCGGGTGTGTCCTCGGCCACAATGAGTCCATCGATCCTAGATTTTATCCTATTGAGCCGAATGGCTCATGCAACACTCGGAAACCTTTAAGGCTCGTCCATTGGCCCAAGTTTGGTCTTCTGGAGTTTCTTCACAAGCGCTGTAGTGAAAAATGTTGAGATGCACAAGGTGAAGTTAGAGATGACGACTTTGAAGAATCTTGTTATAATTAAGTTTTATCAGAAAACGACAACACATTTATTTATTTATTTTTCGGTGTCATGGGAGTACTTTATTTACTTATTTAGTTAATCATTCAACAATGGATCGTTTCTTTTGATAAAAGGAAAAGTAATTAGATTACGGCATCGACTCATATCACCATACCAAGCTGGTCGAAAGTAAACCAGTGTTTGTTGGAACGAACACTGTCGATACGATAGCTTAGCGTAGGTCCTAAACATCAGTGGATGTCGTCGCCCAATCTGCAAATCAGTATAGGACATCGACAATTTGCCTTCAGTTAAGAGACTTTTCCAGCCTAGTACCCTACACGAAGACACTCTGTTTCTACGTTACGTAATCACCAGTGGACAAAGATAGAGACGACCCAACACGCTCACACTAATGAACTGTATGGAAACATCTTAAAACAAAAATCTTGTACGAGTATTTTTTATAGTGCACAATATAAATAATAATTTGTGAATTCCATCTGTTTGGAATGATATAGTTTCATCCCTAATCGTAGATGCATTTTGCTCATGCTCACTTGTCCAGCCATGAGTGGATTATACAAAAACTCCTTTATACTTCCTGAGTTTTAGAAGTACATCACCGTGTATTACCGCAATATCTGCGCGAAACACAGCCACACACAGCGAAGGAGTCGGCAATATGGACGTCCCTTCTTCGTATGCAAAACGAATTTCTGAACCAAGCAGATAAATAAAATCTAGAAAACGAGTGGAACTATCGTCTGAAAACGACCAAATCGTCCTTTCTACTCGAGACGCGATCAGACGGACCAGACTCGACATCACCATTTCTTTTGGCAGGCTTCGCCGTTTTCTCATCATAAGAGAACGCATGGTTCACCTCTGCCTGCTTCATCCACCTCCGTTTCTCCTCTGCCGCTCATCGGCTCTGCAACCTTTGTCCTTCAGAGTTATGAGGTGAGCTCGATTAATCCCCCAACAAACAAAGACACACAGTGCTCTTTTGCTTCATCAATCATCTGTATGGCTGTTTGCAGATGGGTATACTGGTGCTTTCAGTAGACCTGCAATGCTCCCGCTGCAAGAAGAAGATCAAGAATGTCCTGGAGTGCCTCCAAGGTAAAAACCAGGGCTCAGTCTCAATTTCTCAACATATAAAATTGTTTCTTGGAACCGGGAAACTATTCTAGACGTACTTGCTGTGGTGTTTTTCAATCATACTAGGCATAGAGGGACTAATAATTTGTGTTTTAACAGAGGACTACTGCATCGAGAAGATTGAGTATGAGGACAAGGACAACCGGGTGATCGTCCGCGGCAACTTCGACACTGATAAGCTGTGCAAGAAGATCTGCTCCAAGGCCTGCAAGATCGTCAAGCAGATCGAAATCGTCGACGAATGGCCGCCGAAGCCGAAGGACCCACCAAAACCATGCCCAAAACCTGATCTGTGCCATTGCCCAAAACCTGATCCGTGCCATTGCCCGAAACCTGACCCGCCAAAGCCATGCCATTGCCAGAAACCTGACCCGCCAAAACCATGCCCAAAACCTGATCCACCCAAACCATGCGAATGCCCGAAACCTGACCCACCCAAACCATGCCCAAAACCTGATCCACCAAAACCATGCCATTGCCCACCCAAACCATGCCCAAAACCTGATCCACCAAAACCATGCCATTGCCCACCCAAACCATGCCCAAAACCTGATCCACCGAAACCATGCCATTGCCCACCCAAACCATGCCCAAAACCTGATCCACCAAAACCATGCCATTGCCCTGACCCGCCAAAACCGAAACCGCCACCGCCGCCGGAGCCCAAACCAACATACAAGTTCGTGCCATACCCATACCCGTACCCGTACCCCATGCAGTGCCAGAGCTGGCCCTGGAACTGCTCTCCGCAGACGTGCCAATGCCCCGCCCCACAGCCAGCGCCGCCGCCGCCGCCACCTCCCCCACCGCCAGTAGTGGAGCCGCCCAAGCCGAAGCCCTGCCAGTGCTCGCAATCACAACACCACGGCTGTGGCTGCGGCGGCAAACCACCTGGGCCGCCGCCTATCTGCTGGCCGCCGCCCACCTGGCCGCCGCAGCAGCCATGCTTCCCGCCGGCATGGACGACCGAGGAGATCCCATCCGAAGCCTGCTCCATCATGTGACGGCTGATCTGTGATTACTACTATGAATGAACACCGCAGTTTCCTTGGATTATTGTGGTGGTGCTACTTTATCTACCGTGCCTCGGAAACCGTAATAATGCAAGACTTAGTGCTGGTCTTTGTTATCTGTGTACTCTACGTGCGGTGTCGTTAATTTACCTCTTCTGATGTCCCAAAGTTTATTTGGTTGTACATGTAATGCGTTAATTTGTCAATGTAAATTTGTTTTCTTACTGTATTAACTTGTGAACTATTGTTGTTCACATGCTTCTACTGAAGTTTGATTGGCCCAGAGTTTGTGATCATTCCTGTATATATGCTCAATATCTGTGATTTTCGTACTCTCTGGTAGCTGTTCTGAGGGTGATATGGAGACGATTTCATTTATATGACGGCCTAGATATCAATTGTTTGTCAAAAGAAAGATGTCACTTTTTCTAACTGTTTTTTTCTTAAAAAAAGTAAGAAGATCAACAAATTAGCTAGTACATCAAAGACTTGACTTTTTAAAGAAAATATTATAGAATATTCTAGGAAACAGAAAGTAAAAAAAATATTTGTGTGAACGAAATATAGCCATATTCAACCAGGCTAACTTGTATATGAACCTATTGTTATCTTAACATCAGAAAAGCTTTGAGTGAAGTCCCAGTTGTAGACAATTTTAACCAAGAATACCTAAGTATAGTGAAGGAGCAAACTTAGGTTTTACGAGTATTATGTTATATATGTGGAATGCCTATCTTATTTTCATCAGTTCATACTTTTGTTCTATTTGTTGGTGCATGTAACTTAACATAGTATCAAAGCAGAGGTCTTGGATCCAACTCCCGGTTTTCAATTTTTTTAAAATTGCTCTTACCCCACGTATAGGACATATTGAGTCATATGTGAAACTCTATTCACATGTAGGCCCCACCAAGTCGCTCTTGAAAGGGGGTTTTATGTTATACAGAAATTGCCCTCATCAGTTTGGACTCTTGGTTCTACTGTTTGGTGCATGAAACTTAACAGAGAAAATTCATTGTTTTTTTTTGCAACAGGTTAGGACCAAATGTTGACATTTTGCTTAGAAGAACAAAATGTACCAAACTAGGCAGCTCCATCTAAATTAATTTGAAAATAACAAATAAGGAAACTATATAAGTAAAAAAGATTCGATGGTTCGGAAAAAACATCGCTTTGGGTTTTTCTTAGTTTCCGTTGTTGCGAAGCCACCAAAATGAGTAGAGAGGCCAGCCCTTTGCACATAACTTTTGCAGCATGCATCTAAGAAGCCTACCAATCGTCCATGAAAATAGGTATACCCAGACATGGAAGACGCTCTTTAATCCGACCGTAGTTCCAAGCACTCACAAAAACTAGAAGTCGGCAACACACATGAAAATTTGTCCTACACATATTTTGGTAAAAGAGATGGGCTATATTTGTGGTACTACACACCACATTTACAGCTCTCCGTAAAACTTTGCTTTGACGTTATGCTGACTTTATTACTCTTCGCACACCTTTCGTCTAAAGAAAACTATGCTTTGACAATTTTGACGGCTTTGACTGGTTTAAATTGTTACATTAACTATTCCAAACAATATGTTCAACCTTCATCAACCCTTGATCACGAGTGAAAAGGCAGAACACATGGAGGAAAGTACATCTAAGTTCAAGCCAAGAAGAACTCGAACTTCTATGGCCACTCAACCATTAGCTAGACATAGTCTTATCTTACCACGAGTCATCATCGTCCATGACACTCAATTTCGATCAAGGATGGATGGATAGAAAGATTGTGTAGGTCAGTGGCCAACAACACAGGGAGCCCCACAATACAACTAGAGGACGGAGAGATTGGTAGCCAAGGTACAGGGCAGTTCCTGCTGAAAGGAAGATGTATTATGGAGTGGTCCTACGCAAGGTGTCAATTCTGTACTTGAATTTTCTCAGGTACAGACCATACATATGCATCCAAGTATATCATGTTTGTTCAGTGACACTTGCATAGACTTGAGCGGGATTCATGAGTAAAGTCTGATTTGAGTTGCTTGACACAAAAAGTGATAGTACTATTGGAATATTACTCATACGAGTACTTGAAATGACATCATTTTTGTGTCAAACAACCTACGTAGCTATATTTCAATGATGGAATTGTGTGGACATCATATGATTCGGAACGAACGGGGTGCAGAGATATCTTTGTTTCAGTGTGCCAATCACATTCATCTTCTCTTAATATAACGCTAGTGAGACAGATATGCATGTCGATTCCTCTAGAACGTGGTAATTAACAACATTCGTGAAGAAACTCTGCAATATGTAGATAGATGACGGTTGCATGTTATGTAGTACTGAAAGCTTTAGGTGTATTAGTGTACTGGATGCGCAATAATTACCTATAATTATCTGAAACTTCTAACGACATGCATCTACGTTGTCAAGAACTTGTATATAGATCCAAATCTGATCCACGTATTGAGGAAGGGGAAAGATAAATCGTTCTGTGAAAGGTAAATAAAACTTGTACTTCTAGCTGGTGGGGCTGCAAAACTGAGTTTCCTACTTTGTATTTGTTGTCTCTCAACAAGTGGGTCAAATTCGACTTTGAGTGCCATGATTTATACATATTGCTGTCAAAATAATTGTCAGAACCATGGTGGTAGCGCGTCCTGCACTGTGTCTTGCTTGGTGTCCTAGCTACAGGCTAGCACACAGCGGACAAGGCGGTCGTAGACACTTGTTTCGTTCTCGCTTGGGTATCCATCGGACTTGGACACGGTACCAACTCCAGCGACTCGCGGCATGGCTGCGATCGACCGGTCCACGTCCACCATTCGACTGGTCCTCAAGGGATCGAGTACGGGGTGCGCCGCTACAGTAGCGAACTGGCGATTGATCCGCTGTCCGAATACAAACCTCGTTCGTACGATCGACCTTATCCCGAGCGCACGCGCACGCGCACACATCACACATGTACACGCATGTGAACCAAGTGTGTTAATCCTGTCATGCACAGTCTTAAAATCATCATTAGAACCATCATACTTGCTGATCATCGGTGAACCGATCGAATTAACCATCCAAAATTGGCCTCAGTCATTATGTATTGAACCAAGAAAAAAGCCTCTATAACGGTTGGTCGGTAGTAAAAAGTCATAGCAAAACCAGTAGCGACTTGTACTAGAAAACAAGTAAGTGTAATTCCCCCTAAACAATAAAATATGTTGACATATTAGAGCTCTAACCATGTTTCGGCTTGTGATCAATCCATAGATACCAATCAAAAATAAATATACACTCAAAAAAAGTACAGGCTCAAACATCATTAATTAACTCCTTATCAATCCCGATTCATTTTTCAATATGAGGACAAGAATTGAACCGATTTAATTAATTACAATAGAACAATTACACAACAAAAGAGAAAAGAAAAAACTTATTTATTGGCGGTAGATGGTTTTTACTAAATAAACAAATAGTATAGTCCCGTTTAGAACTTCATGACACCTATGGTTAGGGGAGAATCACCATACTGGCATATATGCAATAAATATCGGTAAGGTTGGGGCCAAAGTGATATACCGTTTTGTTTTAAGCAGCGAAGTTTGGGACTGCAGATTAGTTTCAGAAAAACTAAGGGAATAAATGTAAAAATACATTTCGGCTGACAATCGAATGGGGCTTGAAGGGGGGCCGACTTTAGGTTCCCGATCGGGCGGCCGGCACCTAGAATGGGCCTTCTTTTTACGGGTCTCACCTTCGGTACATGTTTTATCACCATATCAAGTAGTGCCAAAAGGGATTTTGAGGAACTCTCGTTCTGTCACGAGAGGAGAGGTTCGAATAAGGAACCTCATTCTTTAGCTAAGTTTGTAGTGTCAGATGATCTAGGCCGCCAAGTTTGGTTTTTATCACCACCGGATGGCGTTTGTATCCCGATGTTTGTGAGTTAATAAAGGCGGGTGGATCTCTCTCAAAAAAAAAAAAAAAAAAAGTAGTGCCAAAGCTCTTTTTGAGCACCAAGAGATCAAAGGAGAGCTCTCACTACGGGTAGAAGTCGGACCTCTGTTTCTATCAATCTCTTCGGCCAACAAGTCGAGCTCGAGTTGAATTTTGAACTCGACAACACAACAAGCAACTAATCTCCATGAATTTGAGCCTCCTGAGCCAAAGGTAAGGCGAGACATATATTTTGAGAAATCCATGTTAACAATATACATAAGTGCACTTTTACTTATTTTTATAGCTCTACTATGTGTTGTACCACTATTCTGAATAACGTATAAAAATGTATCAAATATTAGTAATAAAAGAGTAAACTTATAGCACTAAAAGATGTTTGATAGTTAGGAAAAAAATTCATGATTGATTCTAGAATATTAAACATCAACTACTGCCAGTGTAAAAACGAGCATGTTTTACTTCCCCCCTCCCCTGCTCTAACCCTGCTAAGTAGCTTTGAGGGGCTCTCCACCTTGACCGGGCTGGCGATGGCCACTCCGCCGGATTAGCTGGCCGGAGTTGGTTTAGGTTGGGCACCGGAGTATTCTAGGGCTAGATCTGTAGGTTTCCTTGGGTGTTTCGGCCTCTGCCGACATTTTGGGTGTTCTGCCCGTAGTGGACGCGGAGCTCTGGATATCTGTCACCGGATCCATGGCTCTTTTAGGGTTGCTGCTACTCGTGCTGGTGCTTCCCTGGTTGAAGCTTGGCGTAGGAAGCGGCAACACTGTCTCCAACAATAAATCTGTGGCCTCAAGATCTTCTCTTCTCGGATTTTGCTGCAAGATGGACAAGCTCTTGACCGACCATGGTGGCGAGGCAGAGCGGAGTCTACCTTCAGCAAGGTTCACTCTTTATTCTTCCCTGGCCGGCCGTGGTGGTGAGGAGCCGGTGAAGAAGGGTGGACCGATTTTGGATCCTGGAGTGGGATCTTGCCTCTCATGTTGTTGCTGCTCCTTCTTGAGTGGCCACTTGAAGCTGTCGTTCCTGTCCTGCCATGGTGGCAAGGAGGATTCGATGATTTCATGGTTGCTCCGGAGGATCTGCCTCAGCATCTTCCTACAGGGTGCTACGGATCGTTGAACCTCTATGCGGAACACATGGTGTCGCTGATCGACGCTATGATCTTAGGCCGAAAGGGCGGCCCGTTCTCAACCTCCATCGTGGAGGCCTCTGTATGTTCTTCTGCGAAAGCTCGACGTCGCCCTTCTACCACGTGGTTTCGTCCCCGGTGACTTGGCGACGGCTGCTGGCAGAAGATTCTCGCCGGAAGAGAGCCCACAAGCTGTCCGCTCTTGTTCCTCAGTGGCAACGCCTGGAGGACGCCAGCGGTCGGTGGCAGAGACACTCTAGTCCCCGATTGCTTTTTTCAAGTTCTTTGCAGGGTGTTTTTTGTAAAGTGCAAGCCCCTTTCTTCAAATACTAGGTTCTTCGAGCGAGTGTTGCATAAGGGGCTTTCTGTAAAATTATATACTTGCCCCTTTAATGGATGAAAAGCTGGGGTCTTCTAGACCCCTCTCTGTATTAAAAAAAATTACTGCCAGTGTGTACAAAACAACAACCATAATAAAAGAGTATATCGGAATATGTCGCATATACTCATCGTTTGTAGACAAAGTATGCATTGCTGCATTGGTGCATCGGTAACGTTGTTGATGATGAAGCTGGTGAAGACCGGTCGAACAAGATGGGACGAAGATTGTGGTACACGACATTGCCTGACTTGGATGGTAGAAGACTCGTGGTGACGAAGGCGAGCATTCACGCGAGCGCCTCCCAGGAATCTTATTTGTCCTCTTGTGTACATGATTACAAGAGTAAAACATTTCGGAAACCTGCTCTCCTATTTCCAACTCATAAACTTAAATGCCAAGAAACAAAAAATCAAGCAAAAGTTTATGCCCCTTCAAGGTCGCATGAAGGATTTTGGTGGACCATTCATGTACATGTGACTCGCCAACTCCGTGACCGAGCCCAGCGAGGATGCGAGGCAAACGAGAATGTGCAAGTGGTGTTTGCTTTATTTGGTCTAACTCTCCTTCCATTAGCAAGATGAGCCTAAAGTTTTCATCTCCAACTCTTGTCACACATTGGCCTTTGAGATTTATTGGAAATTTTTGATATCTCTCGGGGTCAAACCCATATATTTTTATTACCTAGCAATCCCTACCAAATCTAAAATACCTTTTTGAAATTTTCCTATTCCTGCTACTTTTTTATCGGTGTTGACGAGGGTGCTCCCCGGCAATGCCCACCATGAGGGGCTTAGGGTTGACGGAATCCTGCAGACTAGCACGAGACATCGGATACCAAACAAATGGGGAGAGAGATTTACCCAGGTTCGGGATCCTCGATGAGGTTCCTACTCGTCTGATCTTGATTATCGAGTATATCGGGTTACAATGGGGTAGCTAATATGCTATGGTGGTTGTCTCGCCGAGAGGCTAGTGTTCTAAGCTTCTAGCTCTAACTTGCGGTGAATCTATGTATTGATGTTGTGTCTCAGCAGACCCTCTCCTGGCCTTTATGGCCAGGTCCCGAGAGTTATGTCGGACTCGACTAGTTTACAACAAGATCTATTCTAGTCTTTCCATGTTTGTCTCCTTCTTTCCTTGTTCGTCAAGAATCCTTCTTCGAGTAGGTCTCCTTCGCTGGAACCAACGTATAGGCCCACCTTGGTCATTTGATAATCTTCATGGTTGCTAGGCTGAAGGAGGTAGTCTAATGTTTAGTACCCGAAGGGTAATGCCCACATCATCCGAATGTCCATAGCCGTTGAAAAGATTTGGCCTTTCTTCATTAGTTTGAAGTCGAAATTGCTTGATATCGGGTGCGCGTTCAGCGCTCCCGATGGGAGTAGCCCTCGAGTCTAGGGACGGATGCTTGCAACCCTGTGTAGACTCAAGTTGTACTGCTCGAAGATTCTGATGCCGATGTTTTCCGAGTGGCCTTCATCATCCGATATCTTTTTATATATCGGGTCTTCAAAAACTTCGGGTGATGTCGTTCAATATGATAGTACATAAGGGATAGAAGTAACGCGCCCAGTCTTACTCCATAAATCGATGCTAGTTAACTGCCGATGGCAAAGCAACGCTACTCTACTCAGAATCAAGTCTTCAGGCTTGATCCTGGATACTACGGAACCTTCGGGTTCATTTTTCTTCTTCTTCAATAATTTCTATTGGGTGCCCGTCTGATACGTCTCAAACGTATCTATAATTTTTGATGCTCCATGCTTGTTTTACACCAATTTATATATGTTTTGCTCATCCGATATCTTTTCTACTTTGGTGCATGTTTATATATTTTTCGGCACTAACCTATTAACAAGATGCCACATTGTCAGTTCCCTGTTTTCTGCTGTTTTGTATTTCAGAAAAGTTGTACAGGAAATATTCTTGGAATTGGACGAAACAAAAGCCCAAGTCAATATTTTCCGTAATGAAGACAGAGTCTAGAGGGGAGTCGAAGGGGGGCAGCAGGGCGGTCAAGCCAGCCCTATGCGCGGCCTAGCCTTGGCCCGCTCCTAGGGGTGGTGTGGGCCACCCTGGCCTCCACCGACATCGCCCCTCCGCCTATTTATTCACGATCTCGGGAAAACCTGAGTACCCGAGCCTCCATCCACGAAAATTTCCGTCGCGGCCGCCATTGTAGAAACCAATCTCGGGAGGGTTTTGAAGCACTTCCCGGCACCCTGCTGGAGGGGGAAATCATCGCCGGAGGCATCTACATCGACATGCCCGCCTCCGAAGGGATGCGTGAGTTTTTCATCCTTGGACTATGGGTCCATAACAATAGGTAGATGGTTGTCTTCTCCAATTTGTGCCTCATGTTTAGATCTTGTGAGCTGCTCTACATGATCAAGATCATCCTTATGTAATGCTACATATTATGTTTGCTGGGATCCGATAAATATTGAATACTATGTTGAGGTAAATTATATATTCATGTCATATATTATTTGTGGTCTTGCATGCTCGCCATTGCTAGTAGATACTCTGGCCAAGTAGATGCTTGTGACTTCAAGAGGGGGTATTTATGCTCGATAGTAGGTTCATGCCTCTACTTTTCTGGAAGAGTGACAATAACTTCTAAGATTGTAGATGTGATGTTGCTACTAGGGAGAAAACAACAATGTTTTATCCAATGGTAATTCTATTGTTTACTTTACACACATTGCTTAACACGATAATCTGTTGCTTGCAACTTAATACTGGAAGAGGTTCGAACGATAACCGGAAGGTGGATTATTAGTCATAGACGCAGTTGGATTACGGTCTATGTATTATGTTGTAATGTCCAAAAGAATCTCATAGTAATCATATTGTCATGTATGGTCAATATTCTATCAATTGCCCAACTGTAATTTGTTCACCCAACATGTTATTTATCTTTATGGAGAGGCACGTCTAATGAACTGTGGACACCGGTCCTTTCCTTTACACTGATAAATTCAACCACTGCAATCCTGCTTTGTTTACTTAGTACAAAGCTCTGTTCTCTTTAATTACTACAAATATCTCCTTCCACTCGATACATTTAATCCTTTGTGTTCAGAAATCGGTGAGATTGACAACCTCACTGTAAGTTGGGGCAAATGATTTTGGTTGTGTTGTGTGCAGGTTCCACGTTGTTGCTGATGCCGGTAGTGCGCCCTGCATCTAGTCAGCTAGCAACACCTTCAAAAGTTATATCTTTCTCCTACTGGTCGATTAAACCTTGGTTTCTTACTTTGGGAAAACTTGCTGTTGTGCTCATCACACCTTCCCCTTGGGGTTTCCCAACCGCTCCACAACAACCGCCACCAGGATTGTCTGGTGCCGTCCCTGGAGCACCATCAGCATCCAACGCTCCCGATGGGAGTAGCCCCCGAGTCTAGGGACGGATGCTTGCAACCGTGCGTAGAGACAAGTCAAGCAACCCAATGCTGTAGATTCCTTCGAATGCTTCACAAATGAGGAGTCGATATTTTTGATGACATCATCAGTGACGTGGCCTCTGCGGCGGCTCGATTGACAGGACATGACCTAACGGGCTCACCCTATATCTGCACGGTCAGTTAGGAAATGACTGATCCTTACGCGTTGACCGGGACATTTCCTCGTTTGTCGTGTGTAGTGGGGGTAATGATCCGTCGGTTTCTCTCCCTTCTTGACATGTGTGCGACTAGATCCTCGTCCACTTTCCCTTGATGGGGATTCAACGGCCACGATCCACATCCATTTTTCATTATAAAAGGGGGTATTTTAATTCTAACTTTTCACCCCTGCCGCACTGCTCATCTTCTTCCTTTGCCTTCGCCTTGCCATCGCCAGCTATTTTCATTATAAAAGGGGGTGTTTCAATTTTAAATTTTCACCCCAGCCGCACTGCTCATCTTCTTCCTTTGCCTTCGCCTTGCCATCGCCTCTACGTCCAAGAGCTCTTTCGCTACTGATACGCGTACAGCACGCGTCCGTTGGGAACCCCAAGAGGAAGGTGTGATGCGTACATCGGTAAGTATTCCCTCAGTAAGAAACCAAGGTTTATCGAACCAGTAGGAGCCAAGAAGCACGTTGAAGGTTGACGGCGGTGAAGTGTAGTGCGGCGCAACACCAGGGATTCCGGTGCCAACGTGGAACCTGCACAACACAACCAAATTACTTTGCCCCAACGTGACAGTGAGGTTGTCAGTCTCACCAGCTTGCTGTAACAAAGGATTAGATGTATAGTGTGGATGATGATGTTTGCAGAAAACAGAGCGAGTATTGCAGTAGATTGTATTCGATGTAAAAGAATGGACCGGGGTCCACAGTTCACTAGTGGTGTCTCTCCGTAAGATAAATAGCATGTTAGGTGAACAAATTACAGTTGGGCAATTGACAAATAAAGAGGGCATGACCATGCACATACATGTTATGATGAGTATCAGCAGTATGAGTCGCTATATAACATTGTCAACGGAAAACAAGTTGTGTTGCTGATGTTTTGGGAGCTAATTCACTGAATATTTCATTTCGTAGGACATTGACACCCAACAAGTGGGTGCAATGGTTAGAACTAGTTGAACGCCTGATGAATATTCAGTTGTCTAATGAAAAAGACACTTTTGTATGGAGACTTACTACCTCTGGTGGTTTCACGGTTAAATCTATGTATCTTGATCTTTTAGATGATCGAACTAAATACCTGCGCAAATATATTTGGAAAATAAAGGTTCCTTTAAAAATTAAGATATTCATGTGGTTCCTCCACCGTAAAGTAATTCTAACAAAGAATAATCTCGCTAAAAGGAATTGGGAAGGAAGTAAAACTTGTGTGTTTTGTGATAAAGATGAATCCATTCAGCATTTGTTCTTTGAATGCCCGTTGGCAAAAACTGTTTGGCGCATAATCTTTTTGGCGTTCAGTATATCCCCACCTTCTAATATTACAAATCTTTTTGGAAATTGGTTAAGCGGTATTGCCAAAAAAGATTTAATTCAGATTAGGGTGGGTGTTTGTGCCATTGTTTGGGCTATATGGAATGTTCGTAATGATTTTATTTTTAACAAGCAGAAACCTCATTCTTTCTTACAGGTTATTCCCTTGGCCATACATTGGATCCGTACGTGGTCTTATATCCAAGCAGAGGAGCAGCGAGCTGCCATGGAGTCTGGGTGCAACCGTTTGGAGACGGTCGCACGGGATTTCTACAGTCGGTTCGGTTGGCGGCTTGATCATAGGATCACAATATGATGTATCACGGGCACCCGCTGTTTTGTTTTCTTTTTAATGGTTGATCTTTGTATCCACCGTGACTGATACTTGATTTGTAATAAGGTCTTGCACTCACTCAAAATAAAGTAATAAAGCGGCCATATGCATCATTTTGATGCAGAGGCTGGGGCAACCCCATTTCGTAAAAAAAATGTTATGATGAGTAGTGTGAAATTCAATTGGGCATTACGACAAAGTACATAGACCGCTATCCAGCATGCATCTATGTCTAAAAAGTCCACCTTCAGGTTATCATCCGAACCCCTTCCAGTATTAAGTTGCAAACAACAGACAATTGCATTAAGTATGCTGCGTAATGTAATCAACAAATACATCCTTAGACATAGCATTGATGTTTTATCCCTAGTGGCAACAGCACATCCACAACCTTAGAACTTTCTGTCACCGTCCCAGATTAAATGGAGGCATGAACCCACTATCGAGCATAAATACTCTCTCTTGGAGTTACAAGTAACGACTTGGCCAGACCTCTACTAGCAACGGAGAGCATGCAAGATCATAAACAACACATAGATGATAGATTGATAATCAACATAACATAGCATTCATTATTCATCGGATCCAACAAACGCAACATGTAGCATTACAAATAGATGATCTTGATCATGTTAGGCAGCTCACAAGATCCAACAATGATAGCACAATTAGGAGAAGACGACCATCTAGCTACTGCTATGGACCCATAGTCCAGGGGTGAACTACTCACACATCACTCCGGAGGCGACCATGGCGGTGAAGAGTCCTCCGGGAGATGATTCCCCTCTCCGGCAGAGTGCCGGAGGCGATCTCCTGAATCCCCCGAGATGGGATTGGCGGCGGCGGCGTCTCTGGAAGGTTTTCCATATCGTGGCTCTCGGTACTGGGGTATTCGCGATGAAGACTTTAAGTAGGCGGAAGGGCGGAGTCGGAGGGCTGATGAGGGGGCCACACGCTAGGGCCGCGTGGGCCCCCCTTGGCCCGCGCCGCCCTAGTGTGGCGGCGCCTCGTCGCCCCACTTCGTTTCCCTTTCGGTGTTCTGGAAGCTTCGTGGAAAAATAAGCCCCTGGGCGTTGATTTCGTCCAATTTCGAGAATATTTCCTTACTAGGATTTCTGAAACCAAAAATAGCAGAAAACAACAACTGGCTCTTCGGCATCTCGTTAATAGGTTAGTGCCGGAAAATGCATAAATATGACATAAAGTATGTATAAAACATGTGTATATCATCATAAAACAAGCATGGAACATAAGAAATTATCGATACGTTGGAGACGTATCAGCATCCCCAAGCTTAGTTCCTACTCGTCCCGAGTAGGTAAACGATAACAAAGATAATTTCTGAAGTGACATGCTATCATAATCTTGATCAATACTATTGTAAGCACATGTAATGAATGCAACGATCTGAAGCAATGGTAAAGACAATGATTAAACAATTGAATCATATAACAAAGACTTTTCATGAATAGTACTTTCAAGACAAGTATCAATAAGTCTTGCATAAGAGTTCACTCATAAAGCAATAAATTCTAAATAAAGGCATTGAAGCAACACAAAGGAAGATTAAGTTTCAGCGGTTGCTTTCAACTTGTAACATGTATATCTCATGGATATTGTCAACATAAAGTAATGTAATAAGTGCAATATGCAAGTATGTAGGAATCAATGCACAGTTAACATAAGTGTTTGCTTCTAAGACAGAAGGAAATAGGTAAACTGACTCAACATGAAAGTAGAAGAAAGGCCCTTCGCAGTGGGAAGCATTGATTGCTATATTTGTGCTAGAGCTTTTATTTTGAAAAGAAGAAACAATTTTGTCAATGGTAGTAATAAAGCATATGTATTATGTAAATTATATCCTACAAGTTGCAAGCCTCATGCATAGTATACCAATAGTGCCCGCACCTTGTCCTAATTAGCTTGGATTTTCATGGATTATCATCGCAATACATATGTTTTAACCAAGTATCACAAAGGGGTACCTCTATGCCGCCTGTACAAAGGTCTAAGGAGAAAGCTCGCATCGGATTTCTCGCTTTTGATTATTCTCAACTTAGACATCCATACCGGGACAACATAGACAATAGATAATGGACTCCTCTTTAATGCATAAGCATTCAGAACAAATAATATTCTCATAAGAGATTGAGGATTGTTGTCCAAAACTGAAACTTCCACCATGGATCATCGCTTTAGTTAGCGGCCCAATGCTCTTCTCTAACAATATGCATACTCAAACCATTCAACTCATGATAAATCACCCTTACTTCAGACAAGACGAACATGCATAGCAACTCACATGATATTAAACAAAGTGTTGATGGCGTCCCCAGGAACATGGTTATCGCTCAACAAACAACTTAATAAGAAATAAGATACATAAGTACATATTCAATACCACAATAGTTTTTAGGCTATTTGTCCCATGAGCTATATATTGCAAAGACAAAGAATGGGATTTAAAGGTAGCACTCAAGCAATTTACTTTGGAATGGCAGAGAAATACCATGTAGTAGGTAGGTATGGTGGACACAAATGGCATAGTATTTGGCTCAAGGATTTGGATGCACGAGAAGTATTCCCTCTCAGTACAAGGCTTAGGCTAGCAAGGCTATTTGAAACAAACACAAGTATGAACTAGTACAGCAAAACTCACATAAAAGACATATTGCAAGCATTATAAGACTCTACACCATCTTCCTTGTTGTTCGACCCTTACTAGAAAATATCTAGACCTTAGAGAGACCAATCATGCAAACCAAATTTTAGCAAGCTCTATGTATTTCTTCACTAATAGGTGCAAAGTATATGATGCAAGAGCTTAAATATGAGCACAAAAATTGCCAAGTATCACATTATTCAAGACATTATACCATTTACCACATGTAGCATTTCCGTTTCCAACCATATAACAATTAACGAAGCAGTTCAACCTTCGCCATGAACATTATGAGTAAAGCTAAGGACATATTTGTCCATATGCAACAGCGGAGCGTGTCTCTCTTCCACACAATGAATGCTAGGATCCACTTTATTCAAACAAAACAAAATAAAAACATACAGACGCTCCAAGCAAAGCACATAAGATGTGATGGAATAAAAATATAGTTTCACTAGAGGAACCTGATAATGTTGTCGATGAAGAAGGGGATGCCTTGGGCATCCCCAAGCTTAGATGCTTGAGTCTTCTTGAAATATGCAGGGATGAACCACCGGGGCATCCCCAAGCTTAGAGCTTTCACTCTCCTTGATCATATTGTATCATCCTCCTCTCTTGATCCTTGAAAACTTCCTCCACACCAAACTCAAAACAACTCATTAGAGGGTTAGTGCATAATCAAAATTCACATGTTCAGAGGTGACATAATCATTCTTAACACTTCTGGACATTGCACAAAGCTACTGAAAGTTAATGGAATAAAGAAATCCATCAAGCATAGCAAAACAGGCAATGCGAAATAAAAGGCAGAATCTGTCAAAACAGAACAGTCCGTAAAGACGAATTTTTTTGGTGCACTGGACTTGCTCAAATGAAAATGCTCAAATTGAATGAAAGTTGCGTACATATCTGAGGATTACTCACGTAAATTGGCAGATTTTTCTGAGTTACCTACAAAGACTACTGCTCAAATTCGTGACAGCAAGAAATCTGTTTCTGCACAGTAATCCAAATCTAGTATGAACCTTACTATCAAAGACTTTACTTGGCACAACAATGCAACAAAATTAAGATAAGGAGAGGTTGCTACAGTAGTAACAACTTCCAAGACTCAAATAGAAAACAAAAGTGCAGAAGTAAAATCATGGGTTGTCTCCCATAAGCGCTTTTCTTTAACGCCTTTCAGCTAGGCGCAGAATGTGTGTATCAAGTATTATCAAGAGATGAAACATCAACAGCGGGGTTTGGAGTTTTCTCAACTATGCATTGTATCTTATCTATGTAAGTTTCAGAGGCTCCCTTTTCATTAGTCTTAGGCTTGCTATTCTCATCAAATAAATTTTCAGGGACAAGCCAAGCATAGTTATTTTCTAGTGCCTCGCACATTCCTAAGAGCTTGCAAGGTATTGATGTTTTAATATCCCCCTCATAATTAACTTGATTAGTGTACTTTTGTCTATCTTTTTCTATCTTTTCAAGGGTACTAGCGAAGTTGGTATAAGAGCCAAGCATATTATATTTAGCAAAGACTTTTCTAGCTTCTCTTGCTACACCACCAAATTCTTTAAGAAGGGTTTCTAATACAAAATCTTTCTTTTCTCCTTCTTCCATATCACTGAGTGTAAGGAACATATGTTGAATCACGGGATTGAGATTAACAAATCTAGCTTCTAACGCGTGTACTAAAGAAGCAACAACAATTTCATAAGTAGGAGCAAATTCTACCAAGTGTCTATCTTCAAAATCTTCAACCGTACTGATATGAGTGAAAAAATCTTCTATATTATCTTTCCCAAGGATAGACCCTCGGCCTACCGGTACATCTTTAAGAATAAACTTAGGACGAAACATGATGGAATAAGTAAAGTAAATGCAAGTAACTAATTTTTTTGGGTTTTTAATATGGCAACCAAGATAGAAAATAAAGTAAGGCTAGCAACTATTTTTTTTGTATTTTGATATAATGCAGCAAACAAAGTAGTAAATAAAATAAAAGCAAGACAAAAACAAAATAAAGAGATTAGAAGTGGAGACTCCCCTTGCAGCGTGTCTTGATCTCCCCGGCAACGGCGCCAGAAAAAGTGCTTGCTGGCGTATAGTTGACGTGGGAGTTAGAAATCTCTGTGCTGTAATTTCCTTCACGTCCCCGGCAACGGCGCCAGAAAAATTGCTTGATACGCGTACAGCACGCGTCCGTTGGGAACCCCAAGAGGAAGGTGTGATGCGTACAGCGGCAAGTTTTCCCTCAGTAAGAAACCAAGGTTTATCGAACCAGTAGGAGCCAAGAAGCACGTTGAAGGTTGATGGCGGCGAAGTGTAGTGCGGCGCAACACCAGGGATTCTGGCGCCAACGTGGAACCTGCACAACACAACCAAATTACTTTGCCCCAACGTGACAGTGAGGTTGTCAGTCTCACCGGCTTGCTGTAACAAAGGATTAGATGTATAGTGTGGATGATGATGTTTGCAAAGCTTGATGAGCGAGTATTGCAGTAGATTGTATTCGATGTAAAAGAATGGACCGGGGTCCACAGTTCACTAGTGGTGTCTCTCCGTAAGATAAATAGCATGTTGGGTGAACAAATTACAGTTGGGCAATTGATAAATAAAGAGGGCATGACCATGCACATACATGTTATGATGAGTAGTGTGAAATTCAATTGGGCATTACGACAAAGTACATAGACCGCTATCCAGCATGCATCTATGCCTAAAAAGTCCACCTTTAGGTTATCATCCGAACCCCTTCCAGTATTAAGTTGCAAACAACAGACAATTGCATTAAGTATGGTGCGTAATGTAATCAACAAATACATCCTTAGACATAGCATTGATGTTTTATCCCTAGTGGCAACAGCACATCCACAACCTTAGAACTTTCTGTCACTGTTCCAGATTTAATGGAGGCATGAACCCACTATCGAGCATAAATACTCCCTCTTGGAGTTAGAAGTAACGACTTGGCCAGTGCCTCTACTAATAACGGAGAGCATGCAAGATCATAAACAACACATAGATGATAGATTGATAATCAACATAACATAGCATTCATTATTCATCGGATCCCGACAAACGCAACATGTAGCATTACAAATAGATGATCTTGATCATGTTAGGCAGCTCACAAGATCCAACAATGATAGCACAATTAGGAGAAGACGAACATCTAGCTACTGCTATGGACCCATAGTCCAGGGGTGAACTACTCACACATCACTCCGGAGGCGACCATGGCGGTGAAGAGTCCTCCGGGAGATGATTCCCCTCTCCGGCAGGGTGCCGGAGGCGATTTCCTGAATCCCCCGAGATGGGATTGGCGGCGGCGGCGTCTCTGGAAGGTTTTCCGTATCGTGGCTCTCGGTACTGGGGTATTCGCGACGAAGACTTTAAGTAGGCGGAAGGGTGGAGTCAGAGGGGTAACGAGAGGGCCACACGCTAGGGCCGCACGGGCCCCCCTTGGGCCGCGCCGCCCTAGTGTGGCGGCGCCTCGTCGCCCCACTTCGTTTCCCTTTCGGTGTTCTGGAAACTTCGTGGAAAATAAGCCCCTGGGCGTTGATTTCGTCCAATTCCGAGAATATTTCCTTACTAGGATTTCTGAAACAAAAAACAGCAGAAAACAGCAACTGGCTCTTCGGCATCTCGTTAATAGGTTAGTGCCGGAAAATGCATAAATATGACATAAAGTATGTATAAAACATGTGTATATCATCATAAAACAAGCATGGAACATAAGAAATTATCGATACGTTGGAGACGTATCAGCTACCATGGGCAAGAAGAGGGCGACCGCTAGTTCCGGTGCCACTGCAAGCACCGCCAAAGCCAAGGAGCCCTCTGCATCACGCAAAGCGGGCGCCGCCGCCAATCTCGACTGGGCGGCTTCCTCCATCACGAAGCGCGAAGAGAACAAACTGAGGAGGATCGGGCTTATCTCTTCCGATGAGTCAGATTTTGTTTATCCAGGTTCTACTTCTCGCCCAAAGCCCCCAAAGGGCTTCACCGTTATGTTTTCTGCCTTTCTGCACCGTGGGCTTTCTCTCCTAGCCCACGAGTTCCTCCGCTGCTTGCTTTCCTCCTACGGGATTCATCTTTGGAAGCTGACCCAAAATCCATCCTCCACCTCGCTATTTTCATCACTATCTGCGAGGCTTTCCTTGGTATTGACCCCCACTGGGGTCTTTGGCGGAAGATTTTCTATGTCAAGCGCCACAACGGAGGCGAAGGTCCTCATGTTGTCGGTGGAGTCGGTTTCGTCGCCAGGAAGGAAGTCAACTACTTTAATTTTCCGATGAGGGAATCTGTCGAGGCCTTGCGACAAAAATGGTTCTATCTCAGGGACCGCCCAGCGACACGCTCCCGCTCCAACCTCTCGCCGTTTGAAGACGTTCTCGAGGTAGTGCTGAAAAAATCTTGGCAAAACACTTTGATTGCCGAAGAGAGCTAGGTGGCCGACCAACTGTACGAGAAAATCTTAGATCTGAAGAGTGCAGGAGGTCAAACGGAACTGACGTTGTTGTCATGTTTCTGAAGCGTCGGGTGCAACCAGTGATGTCAAGAAGCCATCAACTTTGGATGTACACTGGCCCCAACGATAATACGCGGATCAGCTCGGCTGACTTTACGGAGAGTGAACTTCAGGATGAAGTGAGACGCTTGACTTGCTTCAGCCAGAAAGACACCATAGCCATGACTTCGGCTCAACCTCCTTACAAGGTAATTACTTAATTTTCTTGCAATCAATTTCGTCCTTTGCACTTGAAACTAACACTTTTTTCCTTTATCTTGTCAGCCTTCTGCTCTCGCGTCGTGCCTCCCTCCAGCACCCGAGAGTGGAGCAGCTCCCGAAGATGATGACGTGTCTAAAGAGACCGAGGATAACCCCGATGTGATCGAAGACATCGATACTTCGGGTGATGAAGCTCATGAAGATGATGCACTTCTTTCTTCCAGGCGTCGTACGAGAGTCAATGAAGATTTGATTGAAACAGCGGAGTCGAATCCTAGCAGACGCAATGACGATGATGCTAATGTAAGTCCTCCTCACGCACCTTCTCGTGAAGACTCGGCTCCCCTAGCTCCAAAGAGATCACCGGGTTTCTTCGCCGATGAAGATGATTTGATGTCAATTTCGTAAGTTTCTTTTCCCTTACATTTCTTCATTAATACTTTCTGGTAATCTTCACCTCATCATAATCCATGTTTCTTTGAATAGTTCTGATGAAGACAGAGATGTTCCTCCTCTGAAGAAGACGAAGATTATCTCTGACAATCCAGAATCGACGAAGGAGTGGACGCCCTTATCTCCCGAAGATGAACCAACTGTTCCTCTCCTTCCAAGGAAAGCCGTGGCCGAGGTTAAAGCTTCATCGGTTTCTCCTTCAGCAAGCGCTTCCATTCCTCCACGGGCGAACGATCATGTAAGCGGTTTTCCTTTTAATAATTCGCACCCAGCAGCCCCCGAGCCGATGTTTGGCTGGTCGAAGCCGAGTATAGGTTATGATGTGCTTGTAACATATTCTTACATAATCCTTCGATTCCTTTGTTGCATCCAATTCATGCCGTAGTCGATATTGTGGCGGATTTTGCTGATCAATTCGTTTGCTTGGAGTCATAGAACGCTCAACTCCGTGAAGCTGCCAAGTCTTTGTCTTATCAATTGCAGGAAGCAAACATGCTGGCAGCCGAAGCTCAGAAATAGAATATGAGCCTGAAGGAGGAGCTGAAGAAGCTGAAGAAAAAGATGAAGGAAGAGGAGGAGGAGGAGTCGAAGCTTAAAGCCCAGGCCCAAGCATACAAGAAAGAGGGCGCTCTTCGCAAATCCATCGAGAGCTTGCTAGGTAAAACTTCTTTGCCCATTTCTTCTCTCCCTGCGGTATTTTGTCGTTGTAGTGAATTGTTTTCCGTAATATTTTTAGGTACTGCCGACATGCCTGTCGATCATACCAACAAGCTCAGGGTGGATTCCATGTCGCATGTTCTTTCCTTTGTCGTGGATTCCAACCAACAGATCCAGGAGCTTCTGAAGAAGGCCAAGGGAGCTTTGTCAAAGCTATTCTTGTTGATGTTCCCCAAGTTGGATCAGAACAAGACTCTTGGGAAGCTTGCAAATACTTTCTTCGTCGACTCAAGCAGCGCCATCGAGGTATTGAAGCGTCTCTCTCGGCTTTACAGAGCGGTTCTTACTTTTCAACTCCTGATGGGACATGGCTTTAAATCCGACTTGGAGCTATTATCCAAAGCGTTGGCAGCAGACACGGATGGCTCTCCTGTCAATCTTGGCCCCTTCAATGAATCGACATGTGTATGCGCAAGTCAACTCCTCAACCTAGTTGGCGATGAAAAGAAGAAAACTACATCCGAAACTGCTCCAAGCTCATATGCGCAAACTCAGAAGCTTTGAGTATATTAACTTGTTTAGTTGTAATTTGAACACTTTTATCTCATCCTTTTGCTCTGTAATGAATTATGTTGGCATTGTTGCCAGCACTCAATTTTTATCATAGTCTTTCCTTGAATGAAAAGCTTTTGATCTCTCTCGATGTGAGTTCCTTGAATTTTATAAATTCCCCTTGTTGATTTTTTGAGAATGCATATTGAACAATTTGCTGCAGACGCCTTCGACTTCTTCTCGTCCCGAAAGTACTTTGAATTCTGCAACTCTCGATGAATCTGAACTTGTGCGTCGGCTGCGTAATCGAATATCCCAATTGGAGAAATATATGGTTGGACTCCATGCCATGGCATCATTGGTGAAGAAAAAGAGCGAGCTCGCCACAACGGTCGAACAACATGCTTTGGATCGTCTGCATGTAGCTACTGAGAGCTTAAGTTGTAAGCAATCAATGCCTTTTTGTTCCTCATACTTTTTTAGAAAAAAACCTTCTCCTCACTTGTTTTTCCTCCATCTTCGACAGTCGTTGCTTTCAACGAATCAGAGGAAAACACGCGAGTCGACGAGAACATTGCAATAATGACCGATATATCACACCCGATGTGCTCATTATGGTCAAATAGATCGAAGGCCGTAATTGTGGCAAACTTTGAGTATCGGGTAGAGAAGGCACATTATTATTTCGACAAGTACCATCCTCATCTAGACATGGTGTGGAAGACCATGTGCCCTCTTGATCTGGCTCCCGAGACAATGTCAGCTTTAATGACTCGATTCAAGAATCCTGCCAGAATTCAATCCTTGGTACGCAAAGGGCTTCTTGCTGGAGCCGAACTGGCATTTGCTTCTGTGCTGGCTTGTGATCCGACCCTGGATTTAGAGTCTATTGCCAATGCTAATGCAAAAGTTGACCAGTACTACTCCGTAGCCAAGCATCCTACTTATATTATTATCTCTAGGATGGAAGCAAGTACTAAGAGATTTGAAGAATCTGTCGGGTCAAGGAACCTCATCATGACAAAGACTTTCGAATATCCTCGCATATAATGTGCTTTGTAATTATTGTAATTGAATCACTCTTCTATCTTGAACAGAACCTTGAATTGCAATGACGATATTCTTTTTTAACACCTCATGCCGACGATGTTCTTTTATAACATCGTACTGAGTCGATAATTTCATTTATATTTGAAGGGACCGTAAGCCCAGTCAAAAATTTCGTTTGTCGAAGGCGATTGAGGGATCAGGTCAGTTTGCTCTTTCGATGAACCTGTAGTAATTGCAAATATATTTACTGGGCCGTGCTCATTTTTGTAATGGAGATAGCCCCCGAGTAAACGAGGGAACCATGCACCTATTTGGCTTCGTACCATGGTGCACCGACGTGAGCCTTTCATATTTGCGTAGTTTCCACCAATTGCAGCACTCGCATGTTCCCTGAGGCTTGGTGGAAGTATTTTTTGCATAAAGATTTTCGCCAATTATAGCACTCGCATGTTCCCTGAGGATCTTCACGAAAACCACAATAGACCTTGCAGCCCCCGTGTATTGCCGGATAGGATGTGATATATCGATAAACCAGAGCTCCCGATGGGAGTAATAGTAGCCGATAAATCTGAAGAGCTCCCGGACGTTTATTCGGGTAAAATAATAATTATATATACTGAGCTAGATATTTTATTCATAATATGCAACTGGGGTATACAATATTCCGAAAGTGGCTAAGAATCCTTATTGTAAAAATAGGGAAAAAAAGACGAGATCTAAGCATAGAAGCATCGCAATTGTGCAACGTTCCATGGGTTGCCCTCCACATGTCCTGTTGTAGTATTCTTGATGTGATAGGCTCCTCCTGGGATGACTTCGGTATGATGTAAGTTCCTTCCCATGCAGATTCAAGCTTCAGATGTCCCTTCGGCTTTAAGCGTAGTACTAGGTCGCCTACGTCAAAACTTTGAGTGCGCACCCTTCGACTGTGATAATTTCGTATCGCCTGTTGATATACTGCTATTCTCGCCAAAGCAATATCTCGAGCTTCATCAACGAGGTCCACAACATCATGTAATAATTGAACAGAAGCTTTCTCATTATATGCAATGACCCACGGTTCTTCAAAGCGAACGTCGACAGGCAGAACAGGTTCAGCTCCGTGCACAAGGAAGAAGGGAGTATACTGCGTTGATCTATTCAGCATAGTCCATAGGCTCCAAAGTACGGATGGCAATTCTTCGACCGAAGCTCCAGCTGCTTTCGTGAGACGTCTTTTAATGCCATCGCAGATTAAACCATTGATACTTTCCACTTGCCCATTGGTTTGGGGTGCACAACCGAAGCAAAACTGAGCTTGATGCCATTATCTTCACAAAATTCGTGGAATTCTTTGGACACAAAGTTGGTTCCATTGTCTGTGATGATACTGTGAGGTACACCGAAATGACAGGTGATTCCTTTGAAGAACTTGACAGTCATTGTGGCTGTTTGATTGGTTACTGGCATGGCCTCAATCCCCACTTGGTGAATTTGTCGACTGCTATCAACAAATAAGTATGGCCACCTAGTGATGACTTCAGCATTGGTCCAACCTAGTCGAGTCCTCACTGCGCAAAAGGCCATGCCAAGGGTATCGTCATGAGGTCCGTAGCAGGTGTGTGTGGTTTTGGTGCGAAACGCTGGCAAGGGTCACACTTCCGGACCAAATCTCTTGCATCGGCTGGTACTGTTGGCCAATAAAACCCGGCTCTGAAATCTTTAGCCACAAGTGCTCTGCTACTTGCATGATGACCACACGTGCCTTCGTGTATCTCCCGCAACAGGGTCTTTCCATCGTCGATGGCGATGCACCATTGGAATATGCCAGAGATACTCCGCTTATAAAGTTCGCCAGCTACTACAGTGAATGCTTTAGAGCGACACGTGATGCGCCTAGCTTCTGCTGGATCATCCGGTAACTCATGTCGATGTAAATATGCCAGAAAGGCTTAGTCCACATAGGCTCGAGGAGCAGAACTTGTTGTTTGGGTCAAACGACAATATCTTCGGCAGCGTCTTGGGGCGCAGCTCCCGAGTCAGTAGTCGATTTTTCAGGAGATACCGAAGTCTTGACTTTAATAGACCGTTGATTAATTACTTCATAAAAAACTCCATCTGGAATTGCGGAGCATGTAGAGCCAATGTTTGCCAAGGCATCTGCTTCTTCGTTGCTGGCTCTGACGATATGTTTTAGCTTGCAACCTTCGAACTTAACTTCCATCGATTGATATATTTGGCGGTAAGCAATCATGTTGTCACTGGCGGCATCACACAAATTCATCGACTGTTGGACCACGAGGTTTGTATCTCCATAAATATGTAAACGGGTAGCGCCACATGCTTTGGACATACACATGCCGTGCAATAACGCCTCCTATTCTGCTTCATTGTTCGTCGGCAGTGAGAAGTTCATCCTTAGCACGTACTTCATCGTGTGACCTTGTGGTGAAATTAACACCACTCATGCGCCTGCGCCCGTGTTCCACTTGGAGCCTTCAAAGTACATAGTCCATGAGCCCGACATATCAGCTGCGGCCGGAGTTTACGACTGAATCCAATCAACAAAAAAGTCTGGGAGGACCCGGAACTTGATAGATGTTCGGTTGACGTAGGAAATATCATGCGGCGCTAGCTCGATGGCCCATTGAGATACTCAACCTGTGGCATCTGGATTGGTCAGTATATTTTTCAACAGAGCTTCAGTGACAACTATTATCGGATGCTCAGTGAAATAATGCCTCAACTTCCGTGCGATCATCCATACGGAATATGCCAGCTTCTGGTAGTGTGGGTACCGCTGTTTTGCTGGTGTGAGTACTTCACTGAGGTAATAGAGAGGGCGCTGTATGCCGTGAACTTTCCCTGCTTCCGCACGGTCAACTATGAGCACAGTGCTAACAACTCGACTGGTTGTTGCGATATAGAGTAACATCGGCTCCCTGTCGTGTGGAGTAACAAGGACCGGGGAAGTTGGCAGGACTTTCTTTAGATTGTCGAAAGCGTTATGTGCTTCTGCTGTCCATTCGAATTTCTCTGATTTTTTCATGAACTGATAGAAGGGCGGTGCCTTTTCTCCTAATTTTGCAATGAACCTGTTGAGAGCTGCTACTCGTCCTGCTAGCTGATGCACCTGCTGCGAATTCCTTAGCGGCTCCATGTCGAGGACAACCTTGATCTTCAAGGGATTAACCTCTATTCCTGTAGCTGAAATAAAGTACCCAAGTACTTGGCCTCCTCGTATCCAAAAAAACATTTCTTCGGGTTCAGCTTGATTCTATAACGATTGAGATTGTCGAAGGTCTCTCGCATGTCGTCGATGAGCGTGGCGGTGTTTCTGGTCTTGATGATGATGTCGTCGATATAAACCTCGATATTCCGGCCAATTTGCTTCCCGAGGTAGGCATGCATACACCGTTGATAGGTTGCGCCCGCGTTTTTTAACCCAAAAGTCATGACGTTATAACAATAAACACCATGTGGTGTAATAAACGCCGTTAACTCCTGGTCTTCTTCTTTGAGCTTTATTTGATTATATCCAGAGTAAGCATCTAGAAAGGAGAGGCGATCGCAGCCTGTCGTAGAGTCGACTATTTGATCAATACGAGGCAATGGGAAATTATCCTTCGGGCAATGTTTGTTGAGGCTCGTGAAGTCGATGCACATACGAAGAGCTGTTGTATCTCTCTTCGGCACCATGACTGGGTTAGCTACCCACTTGGCTTCCTTGAGATCTCGAATAAACCTGACTTTGCGGAGCCGATTAACTTCTTCTCCAATGGCTTTTCTTTTTGGTTCCGAAAAACGATGTAGTGTCTGCTATACAGGCTTGGCTTTAGGGTCAACATTGAGGGCGTGCTCAGCGAGTTCCCTGGGAATACCTGGCATGTCAGATGGCTCCCTTGCAAATATTTCCCAGCGCTCATGGAGGAACTCGATGAGCGTGCCTTCCTATGCGACGGTAAGATCAGCCGATGCATTGATTGTTTTCTTCGGATCAGAGGGATGCACTTGATGCTTATTTGCTTCTTTGGCGGCGTCAAACTCGTCAGACTTTGCGTTCCGATTATCGGTAGGTGGCTGCGTATGGTCGGTGAGTACGTCTAGTGCATTGAGCTCTTCCCTGACTCCGAATTTGGAGGCGATCTTCTGGAAACCATTATCACAATTATCGGAATGAGAGAAACTTCCATGAAAAGTTATTGTAGTCCCGTTATTTCCTGGCATCTTGAGTTTTAAGTACGCATAATGAGGAACGGCTATGAATTTGGTAAATGCTGGTCAGCCAAGGATGTCGTGGTACTGCGATTCCCAATCCACTACCTCGAACTCGAGTCTCTCCTTCCTGAAATTGTTGGGTGTACCAAAGACGACGTCCGGCGAGATCTTTCCAAGAGGATATGCGGGTCAGGTCGGGATGATGCCGTGGAAACCAGTGTTGGATTCCTTTAACATATCGACTGTTAAGCCCATCGCCTTCATTGTGCTTGCAAACATGAGATTTAAACCTCTTCCTCCATGCATGAACACCTTGCTCATGTTGTATCCTCCGATCTATGCTTCGAGTACTAGGGCAGCGTGACCAGGCCTTGGTACGGAAGTCGGATGATCTTCCCTACTAAACAGGATGCTTTGATCTGACCGGTCGGTATATTCGGGTACACTTGCCATGGCCACTTCTGCAAGATTTATCTCACATGAAAACTTCTTGGATTCTCATTTTGAAAAGATGGCTTTGTGAATCATGCTCACATGTCCTCGAGATATGGGGTAAACTTCGGATGGTACATATTGATGTTCCTGTGACTGAGCATAGGCAGTTGTACCCTCTTTTATCAGGTGTGCCATTACTTCTGAGTTAGATCTTAATTCCTAACACAACTTCTGAATATCAAGGAACTGTCGACAATCCTTGAGCAGATGTGATGCCTTCTCGATGTTGTCCTTTGGGTCAATATAAGTATGCAAGTAACATGGGGCATCGAGTTGTTCTGCAGCTGGCAGGTCAGGCATCCGAGGAAGGCGAACTTGTCGACTGCGATTTCTGGTTAATCGCTCATTATAACATCCTTCATCCTGATCGCCATACTAATAAGGATGGCTTGCATCACGATCAATTGCTTCATAATGAAGATCCCTTCTCCTCTTCTGGCGCTCCTGCCTGCTCCCGATGCTACTAGGATTCCTTTGGACGCTTTCATCATTGTCGATGAATGAGTATGGCGAATCCACCGTCGTTAGTGGTGAGACAATAATCATTGATGGAGTCGTAGTTTTCTCCAAGCCAGGCGCAACCGAGCCCGGGAGTCGAAGAAAAACTCTAGAGTTGACGATGAAGTGGACACCGCCGAACGTTGTGTCCATGCCGCCACGTAACTCCGAGGGAGCCAAACGTGACACATCATTGAACGGTATGAACTTGAAGGATCCGCATCGAATCGGATTCCTTGACCTTGAAGCCGTTGGAACCGATGATATCGGTGACGTTGGCGAAAACGCAGACAACATGACTGGAGTAGCCGATGAAGTGCCTTGTACCAGCAGGTTTCCCACAGACGGCGCCAATTGACGAGGGTGCTCCCCGGAAATACCCACCATGAGGGGCTTAGGGTTGACGGAATCTGCAGGCTAGCACGAGACATCGGATACCAGACAAATAGGGAGAGATTTACCCAGGTTTAGGGCCCTCGATGAGGTAAAACCCTTACTTCATGCTTGTATGATCTTGATTATCGAGTATATCGGGTTACAATGTGGTAGTCGATAGGCTATGGTGGTTGTCACGCCGAGAGGCTAGGGTTCTAAGCTTCTAGCTCTAACTTGCGGTGAATCTACATATTGATGTTGTGTCTCGGCGGACCCTCTCCTGGCCTTTATATAGCACGCCAGGTCCCAGGAGTTCTATCCGGACTCGACTAGGTTACAACAAGATCTATTCTAGTCTTTCTTTGTTTGGCGCCTTCTTGCCTTGTTCGTCAAGAATCCTTCTTCGAGTAGGTCTCCTTCGATGGAACCGACGTACAGGCCCACCTTGATCATTGGGAAATCTTCATGGGCCCTTGCTGGACCGGAGGAGGAAGTCTAATGTTTAGTACCCGAAGGGTAATGCCCACATCAGTTGTTTTATCAGATATTGAAATTAAACTTCCGTCTAGACCTTTAAACTAATTCCATCCGTACTTGAAAAATAGAAAACGTCTTGATAATGGCAAGTTTTTTGTGAACGGTTTCACTCGTTATAACCAGTACCTGACAGCAAGTATCCTAGCTCACGGGGGTAGCATATACGGCATACTCCCTAGTATCTTCATGAGCTTACTAGATTTCTCCCGATTATCATAACTGGCAAAGTTTAACATCCAAGATGGCTCATATATGTGTGCTCTCTCAAGAAGAATTTGTATAACAACATCCTTGCTAATCATAGGCAATGAAAATACATTAAGACTTGTTATCAATCTTCCTTACAACTTATTTCTTAGACAAGGTTTTAAAAAACTCCCATCTATCAAACCACTAGCTTGTTCTTCCGGGGTCCTATTTCACGGGATCTCCGATCACGAAGGTTGAGTTACCACTATGGCGTAACACTCATGGGTTTCAAACACATCTCTCTTGATGCATTGTCTATCAGATTATGTGATAGTCCTTTGTAAATGTATATGGCAGGTTTGTGTATGTTTGAATATATATACATTTATTACTTCCCAGTTTCTCAATATCTTGATAGACTCCAAAGGTCTCTCCACATGTCCTAGTTGAGAACTCAAAGTGTCTTGAGGACTTTGTGTTATCATTTGTGGTGCTTGGTGTGCATGTGCAACCACACCTTAAGTTGAGACTATTGTCATGCTCGAGAACATTACGCCTCCGCACATCCCCAATGGAGATTAGCTTCCTTTGGAAGTGAACTTTGGACATACATTTTTTTCGCCTGCCTTGATTACCACTATATCTGATTTCTTCTACTTATAGATTTACATTTGTGATAGACATCACTCTTGATGTTTTTTTTTGAAACTTAACATCACTCTTGATGTTATCAATCTTGTTATGTTGCTATCACTTAGTTGTTTACTTGATTAACATAAGTAGTTGATGCACATAGATAAGCCTAACATATATAGGTTTTGTGCTTGATAAGCTGAAATATAGTTTATTTCACATTTAATCAAGACACTACAATAAATGTTTCTAATAACCTATTCAAGTCCCCTCTAGGAGGCATGTAGATTCTTTTAGAGTTCATACATGTCGCCTTAGTTGTTGCCGCAGGAATGTACGGTGTTTGCTAATGTGGGTGAAACATTTTTTATCTTCTTCGAGGATGGGGATAAGTGTCGTGATCATGAACCACACCAGTCGCGAATGCATCATCAAAAACCTGCGGGGTTCGCCTTCTTAGATACTAGGGACATACATGTAAACATTTACAAAATGAAGGGGTGTTTGGTTGGATGCAACAGAGTACTTGATGAGTTTATGGCACCGGTGTTAGATGAAGCACTCGTTGTTAGGTGTGCATTGACCATTGGTTACGAGAAGGTTTTGACAAAATCATCTTAGCGTTCGATTGTCTCTGTGTGGTTAAACGTGTCATGTCTCATGCTATCTAAAATAACTTTTGGTCTAGACCTAGACCCGTACTACTGTATAATTAGGGTATGGGCTAGAAGTTAGTTTGGATACCCTTCTAAAGAGATTGCAACTTAACTACTATCTCTATCTATAAATAAACATCTAAGATCTATTTAGATCTATGTAGATATTATTTGGTGTCTAGATGCGTTCAGATTTAGACAAATCGCAGAAAGAGGGAGTATTATGTCTTAACACAATCTCTTTACCCCGCAAAAAAGTGTCATGTCTCATGCTATGGAACGAACTAGCACACGTGATGTGTTTTAGAACCTTACTAGACCATGCTGGCGCGTTGCGGCGCCCGTCCTTTTTAAGGATAGAATAGAGAACTGAAAACATGTAAATTTAAATTTGTCAGGACAGTGTATACTTGTCTAAACATGGAATGGGACATCCTGGAAACATAAACTGATCAGTTAAGTGACACCAATTGGTTATAATGTTAATTAAATTGTCGACTGTACGTCACCAAAAATAAATCAACTTTGGCAACATTGGTTGTGGTGTACCATCAAGTTATACTCCCTTCCCATCTACTAAATTAAGTGACGTTGATTTAGTACAAAATATTGTAATAAATCGGCGACACTATTATGGATCAGATGGAATATCATTAACTTCACAAATGAACCAATTGTAAATATTTACAAAGAATCCACACAAAAAAGAACAACATCATTTAATAAAAGAAATACCTGATGAATGCCACTATTGCTACCATCTGGTACAAATATAATTAGTTTTCACGTAAACCTATTGAGATGCTTCACTAATTTCTCTTGGAAAGTGCTCCTAGCTCCTCAGAAAAATATAGGCAAGAATAATAAATACATAAGCTGCTTGAGTCCGAACAAGAAGGTTAAAAACACTATAATCATTTGACTAATTAAGGGAAGACCGTGTCCATTACAAGGTATTGCCGCCAATGTTCTTGTCCACATTATATAGATGTCGTCGCCAAGTTAGCAATGAGAGGGGAAATATGAACCAAGGAGGCAAGGAGTAACCCAGCACTAAAGCTATTGTGCCCGATAGGCTGCCTGGCCGTTCCGGTAAAGTTGATTCTGGCTGCCGTATGCGTCTGACGTATCTTATGATGTTGCCTATGATATTGACCATGCCTCTTGGAAATGTACATTCATAACTGAACAAGGAACTTCGACAACGAAGCTACTAATTAAGTATGAAAGCAACAAATTGATTCCAATACGTATAATCAACCTTGTGTAATCATTTACCAGCACCCTTGACTTAAGCGCGAACTCCAGAAATTTGCTTAAAAATATGGCGAGTTGAAATGATGAATGTTAATCTGGTTTAGACAGAAAGATGAAAATAAAAAAATTTGCACAGAGAGAAACAAAAAGAGCTCAAGCAAGGATGAACCTTCGGTTCTAGGTAATCAAAAGATATAGAGCACCACCATAGACATCAACACTTGTGGAGCTATGACTGCATAATAGATGCTCGCTAAGTCCTTGAGTACTTGTGAATTTGGCATACAGTTCCATAACTCTGTTACCATTATCACCACAAGGATTAATAGCATTATGAGTTATGATTCAGAAACTTAATTGGTGTAGTCAGGACGAATAGTATTCTAGGATCGTTTGCAACATAGGCGGTAGTAATGAATGAGTTATTCAGAAAAATACAGAGAACACTATTATGTTCCAACAGATTTATGTTCCAACAGATTTATTGAACATGCTTCATGAATCCCAGATAATCCGAGGTAGAATCTAAAAACTGAAGGTATAGAAGATAACCAGAAGGGAGATTCCATACAATCCATCAAGGCAGCAAGTTTGTGATTATTTGTTTCACCTCGTTGATATACTCATCAGGAAAGAGCAGCACTGATGGACAAAGGCATGGAAGTAGGAGTGGACACCAACAAAGCATCCGTTGTAACGCATCCATCCTTCGCACCTAGCGATCTACAGTAGCACACCTGCCGCAGCTCTAGCTAGCAGAAGCCTGTAAAAACACCTACACACCAAAGTAGGCAATTAGCATGATTGAGGAGTTGAGATGTACACTTAAAATATAGGGGGACAGACAAAAACAAATAGATGTATTGAGACGGGGTACAAATCAGACAAATATGAGAGAATACACAACCAATCTGAAGGTAGTACGGAAACTACGTATCAAAGCATGACAGAACAAAAGTAAAAGTGGATAAACAGACGTACCTGACAAGAAGACATTTTTCATAAATTGAGTTCATCCGAGCAGGTCGAGGCCTCCATCACAGAACTCCAGAACCAGTGAGCACGACAACTCCTCAAACAAATAATAAGTTAGATCAAAGGATTAGAGCGGTATCGATGACATTGCAGGCAGGAATAAGGGCAGCTAGGAACTACGAAATTAACAGTACTCAAAAAACATGAGGAACGACAGGAGGAATATTATGGGCAGCTTATATGAGGAACCGGGAGAGAGAAGATAGGCAGGAGGTGAAATGATCATCAACAGCCAGAAGGAAACAGATTGAACTGAAGAGACGTATTGCTACACCATTAATCGCACGAATCAATAGGGGCGGCGCCGCCACAGCCGTTCCCCTGCCATCGGTCTGCCTTGTCAGACTGGACGAAGTCCAGGTCGTACCCTACACGACGCGGCCTGCATCGACGAACTGGGCTGATAGTCGTTGCTGCTAATCATTCATGGGACTGTGGAAGCCCCATTCTCAGCCCGATTAACAAGAGAACGTCTAGATCGGCTTGCATAGTAGCAGCCCGTAAATTTTTGGGCAGTTTGGGAATATTTTTTTGACGCGAACTAACGGTGGGCTCGGTTCGAGCGACGTTTCAGCTCGGTGGAGATATGGACTGTTAACGTGTGAGGGGTGGCGTATTGCAAGCCTGAATATCTATGGCCCATTTGAAGGTTTTGCACCCCAACTAACGAGAAAACGCCCAATTCGACCTATGGAGAAGAAACCCTTTAACGTTGACCATTAGATTGTCCAATCCAACGGTTTAGGATGACCAAGCGCTGTGGATGCTCCTAGGTGGTTCCATTATACTGTTAACTAATGCTGCTCGCGCTGGGTTCTCATTGTGCCATTCTGTCACGTCAATTGTATGCTTAATGATTCAACATACATTTTTTTGGGAGGTGCTATATGCCGACCCGCTCGGTGCGGGAGGAGGTGCCGCACACTCCGCGCCCCGTGCAGGAGCATTATTGGGCCAGGCCCAAAACAGGTAATCCCTTTTTCGTTTTTTCTTTTTTTCAGATGTATTATTTCTTTTGCTCTTTTTTTTAAGTTTTGTAAAGTTCGAAAATATCTTAACAACCTGAATATGAACGAATTTGAAAATATGAACAAATTTAAAATTTAACATTTTTTGAAAGTGAACAATTTTTCAGATTTGAACATTTTTAAATTTGAACAAAAATGTATTTTTTTTATGAACAATTTCCGAATTTGAACATTTCTAAATTCGAACAAATTTTATATTTGAACAATTTTCGAATCTGAATGATTTTCATATTAGAACAATTTTTG